>NC_079449.1:20932626-20937626 GCF_903798145.1 Danio aesculapii | reverse complement strand
GTCTTGTGGACATGATTATATGCGTTACTATGGAGACATGTTAATACAAGGGATGCTCCAATCAGGATTTTTGCAGCCGATACCAAGTACAGAGTGTTTGTCATGGTGATCGGCCAACACCAAGTACCGATTCTGATGCTTCAAGCTTTATAATGCCTAAAGCACATTTTCCCTCTAAGTATGATACTTAAGTGGAGGTTTCTCCTTACCTAAGAAAATAAATGAAGGATGTTGCATATAATCCCTTAAACATGTCTCTTATAACCATTTAGTGTGTACTTGTAATAGTCAGACGCAGGTTTACAGAAAATAATAGATAAAACACTAACAGAGCAATTTAGAAACACTGCAAATGATGGAAGAATTCAACATGTCTCAATGAAGAAAAAGTTTGGAGCGTAGGCTTTATTTGATGCATAAGAAGTTAAAATGCACACATTAATACATTACCTCTTACTAAAAGGAAATAGGCCTATAAACTACTGTTTATTGCAATAACTAGGCCTAAATAAGAAAAAGTTATATTATTAAATAAGTAAAAAATATTTATTTCATTAATATTTCCAGCCAAGTTTTAATGAACTTCCAATATTATCAAAAACACAGAACTTTCAGTTCTAGTATGTAAAAAGCCCTAAATACATGCAAGGCCATTAAAATATTTGCTCATCTCCAACTCTTGATAGCAGCTCTTCGATCACAGCTCCGGACAGTCACAGCAGCTTGATGAGAGAGCTGGGATATCCCTTACTGCACTATTCATTTAACCTAACAAATATAAAGCTTAGAACGTCACAGTGCCTCTTGCGATCTGTACTCTTGCTCATTCACTTTCTTCATCATTATTTCCAGGGTATTTTACACTGTAAAAAATAAATCCGTAAAATTTACAGTAAAAAACTGGCAGCTGTGGTTGCCAGTACTTTACAGTTAAAAATACGGTACAAACCGTAAAAGTAACGTCTCATTTTTACGGTAAACTACCGTATTTCATTACTTTATAGAGGTAATATGTCTGTATTTTGAATTACCAACATCTACACATCTTTTGTTACACAGATAGACACGTTAACACAGCCATATGCAGGTGGTGATGAGAAAGTTACATAATGAACCAAAGCTCATCACAAACAACTTTTCCCACAAGCAGAAAAGTGTATTAGTGTCATTCACACAGCTACTAAACACCAGTATGGTAACACGCATAAAATTCATGAAAGTCATGAAATAAACATTGTTTATCAACATTAGATGTAACATGAATCTCTAAAGTACATCACTGATAGGGAAACAACTAAAAAGATCCATAGTAATGTCAACAAAAAGCATAAAAAGTGATGTGCCGTGCAGGGAATTCTGGGAAAGTCAATATACAGTTATTCGCCGTATTTATTAAGGAAACATACCGTTAACCAGGTTACGGATTTTTACTGTAGCATTTTTACAGTTTTACCGTTGAAATCACGGCCACTTTTTACAGTGTATCTAATTCGCGTGCATCACGGCGCCGCTATGAATAGACCTATTCGTGAGAATTGCTGAGCTTCCAGGAGAGGCTATACAGTTGGATGAGACACTAGATAGCGGAGATCGCTCTACTCGCATCATAACAGCTCAAAACACTGGACATACAACGGCAAACAAAGAGATCATCACTCGCGCGAGTCGTGCCAATAGACTGTATAAACTGTATATTTTAGCTGCTGTGACGTGAGCACAGTGATCACTCACGCCACCACACATCATTTACCTCTGCACATGTTGTAGCACTGCTGATGAGCGCATGTGCATCTTCCTCTGTGTATAAACTCGTAAACAAACACTTGTGATCGGTTCATGAGATCGGGCAGATTGACGAGTACCGATCGAGTCATAAATTGTGATTATCGGCCAATACAGATCTCTGGCCAATCGAAGGAAGTATCCCTGGTTAATACGCGCATGACAATCAATTTGGTATGCAGGGTAACCCACACTGCTACATCACATTGTGGTGGGCCTCAAAATCATTGGGATTTGGAACGTATTTTAACGTCAGGAAATTTTTAATAAAACCTTTTACGTTTGTATCACTCCAATAAGACAGTGGACACCCTATTCCTAAACCCAGTTCTGTCCAGTTTCCAACAGTTAATTTCACATGATAGGTGCCCTTTAAAGTAAAAGTATGTCAGTAAATCTGTTTGTAAACCTGCTCATAAACACAAAACAGTATTGCACATGTGCCTCTGTAATAAATCATTGCACAGACCGATTGTAGGTTTAACCATTATTATTACGATGTCTCATTTTTATTGTGGGCAGAATTTTTCCAAGTATACTGCAAACTATAAGATATCGTCCATCCCTATTTGAACCCATATTTTTATAAAACTATTTTGCTGCCATTTACAAAGGTCCAAATCCCTTTTTTCATGGCGAAAATGACCGGGCATCGGCTACAGGACCATTTTGCTGAAAAGGGGTTTTTCTGAGTTATGGGCCGCTACAGGCCGGGTCTCCTTTCTCCACCTGTGTCTCAGCCCTCCTTTTTCTCTCTCCCCCAGGGCAAGAGGGTGCTGTTAGGGGTATGTGCGGGATGGGGCGGAGGGAATGGGGGGAGGGGGGTTGTTGTCAGGGAGGCTGATCAGTGGGAGTCAAGGTGCAGCGGAGCAGATAGCTGAGGTCTATGCATACTAAACGGCCTGGCAAGGGGGGCCTGCTGCTCCCGGCTCGCCCTTATCACACCTCTCGGCTCACTTTATCAGATTAGAGCCCCCGGCAGTCGAGACGAGAAGAGAGAGAGTGAAAGTGGGTTTGGAGGGTGATGGGGGGGTTGGAGGAAAGTCAAAGAAAAAAAACAAGGAGAAGAAGAGACAGGGGCCGAGAGAGAACGGGAAAGAGAGACACACTCTGTTCCATGTCAAGCGCGAGTACAGTTGAGATGTGTTACATGACCAGCAACACACTTCACTGCTCTGATTGTCTAGCAATCAGACGTTCACCTCATGCTGTTACTGAATTACTGTTACCAGTCAAAATGAAGGAGGAGTCACCCGGGTCGCCGCGTTTCCATTTTTCATTTCATCTTAAGATAAAGGATACTGTCAGCTAATCATTTACATTACTCTGCGCTCCCATACACAAACATATGGGTATGTGTTTGCTAATCACAACTTGGAAATAATCTACACAGATTAGTTGTATAACCTAATTAGGCTGCATATCAGTTCTACACCCGTGCCAAGTTCCTTCCGCGTTTAGCTCACATACTGAAAGGCGCTACATCCCATTTTTGTGTATAATCTAACACTAAACCCTCGCTTTAGAGCTGCCGACTGGTACCGCCGTATGTTGCATACGTACGCCTACAGATTCATCATGGATCATTTGATGTACTTAAAGAGATTTACATCCTTGGCTCTTACCCGACACCATTTTCATACGTGTTTGTTTTGGTGTCAGATTGAGACTCTTGCGTAATCGCTCTGCTTATGGGGTGGCAAAGATAATAATGCAATAACTGTGGATTGTTTCTCATTTATACTTGTCTCGTTTGGTGAAATGTGTGAACGCTCCCATGGATCTTGTCAGACTATGTGTGTCTTTGTGATCTTGGCTGTGTTTGCTAACAGAAGTGTACACTCTCCAGTGTCCTAGATCGGTCATGCCCTGAGGCGTGTGCCCTCTGCCACTCCATCTGCCCTTTAAGAGCAGTGCGGTACCTCGTGTCTCCCTGAAACCCAGAGGCCACAATTTAAAGCATGAGGTAAAAGTACAGGTGAGTCTGCACAAATACAGTGCACTTTTTATTTATATTCATTAAAGGTGCAGTAGGTGATCTGCCTAAATGCTAAACGGTTAGCATAATATCTTTCAAATACAATCCCTCCCCTGTAGTCCAAAGCCTCCTGAATTTGTGCACATTAAAGATGGCAGAGAGCTACTAGAGATCATGTCATTCAAACTTTATAGTACTTTATAATACTACAATTCCCAACAAAAACTGTATTATATCTAGCACATTTTCAGTTGTGTAGCAAGCAAAACTTGGCATCACTCTCTCAACAGTCTCACTCATCAGTCTCACTCTCTCACTAAAGTGACTACTGTATGCTTAGTGCTTGGATGGCGGGCTTACTTATTACTAAGCCATACTTACAGGCTATTTCAGAGTAAATATTCAGAGTAGCATGGTAAAGAATATGGGTTGTAATTGTTCAAATATGAACCAATGTGAATATAAAACCAACTTCAGCTCAGTAAAGCAGGCTAGGCAGAATAGCGCTATTTACAGATGTTTTGTTGTTAAACTAAATAAAAATCTACATTATCAATGATGTAAAAGGTCCCGTATGAAGCTGAAAATAGTCACATCAATCGTTCGCTGGAAGATTTCAGTTGCTGAACAACACTTCTATGCATATAAGTTAACCCATTCGAAAATGAATATTTTTTTAGTCTTATGCCATACTCAAGATTGTAAAAATACATATAAATACATTTAGAACATTTAATCAATACTATTGGAATGTGAAGAGATATTCAACCAGCACAAGAAAAAAATGTTTCTGAAGTCAATCACCTACTGCACCTTTAGGACTGTGAGACAATAGGACCCTGCTGCTAAATCAATATAAATAAAAATCTTTTCATTACAATACATTTTAACAATTGTTTATTTTAGTTACTATTATTATTATTTTTTTATCCCTCCCCGAAAACAAAAAGTTAATATTATTGCTAGACAACATTAATCATTGCAATCATAACCAGCAAGATTTTAAATTAATTTTGATTTAAATTTCGGTCAGCACAACACAGTAAAAATATACAGTTGAAGTCAGAAATATTAGCCCCCCAAAGTAATTTTTTTTTCTTTTTTTAAATATTTCCCAAATAATGTTTAACAGAGCAAGGAAATTTTCACAGTGTGTCAGATAATATGTTTTCTTCTGGAGAAAGTCTTATTTATTTTATTTCGGCTAGAATAAAAGCAGTTTTTAATTTTTATTAGAGAT
>NC_079449.1:20872626-20927626 GCF_903798145.1 Danio aesculapii | reverse complement strand
TTTAAGCTTGGTCTCATTTTAAAGTAGACCTATGTGCCTTTATGTTTACGAAAATAATAAAACAATGAATGTATATGTTAATATAATACCTGAAATATTTATTTTACGAAACATGTTTTAGCCTAAACCTTTAGCCTCTGAACCAATTATATTCCAAATTTAAAGTTGATATCTTAAAAAATGCGCTTTCAGTAAGATTTTGTTTGGCCGCAGTACTGGACATGAGCGGCAGGTGATATTCAGTTTCCATTGGTGAACATACAAGAATGCCCCCTATGTACGAGAGGGTATTTTTTCTGTATTTTAACGTGAAATTCTAAAGTACTATGGGCAGTTTGGTGGTATTTGAGTTGAATGTAGCTTCTAAAAAACATCTAAACAAAATTTTACACATGGATTGCTGTAGCAAAGTAATGCTTTATATGACTCTGATGGGTATCCTTGTTTCAAATTAATAAATAACAGTTGCTCAGTAAAATCTATCACAAAAGATATGCAAAGTAGACATTTCAAACTTTCAAATGATATTGTCATGATTCCTTTATGTTCAGACATGGGACGATAACCGGTTTTAAGGTTTACCGCGGTTTGAAAAAGTCGAGGTATTAAAACTGCAAAAATATTTTGTTATACCGTTTCTAAGGTATATGTAAAGTCAACGATTTGTTTTAATTATGTAGCCTGACAGCCTAATTGTGTAGCCTGACAAAAAAAGTTTTTTTTTTTACTAAGAAATTTAAAAAGAAATTATTTTACAACAGTAAACATAATACCGTGATATTTTTATTCAAGGTTATCATACCGTCAGAAACTTAGACTGGCCCATGCCTAGTTCAGGCTACAATATTATGGTTTAAAAATGTAACTGTAAATGGTCCCACAGACTGTAGAGTGATGGTAAATGTTTCTTTAATCCATTAGTCTTCTTATGTAACAAAAAACTGTGGTTAGGTACTTATTCAGAAGTCTTGGACCTTTCAGACGATATATAGCTTGTTACGATTTAATGACAAAAAAGTGAACATTAGGTGTCCTGGTGGCAGGACAGTGACAGTTAATGGGGTTTAAATAACTTCTTTTTTTCAGTTTAATACATTGGTGCCTCATTTCTTGCTAAAACATAACTGATAATAAATAATCTAATGATTTTAGATGGGTTTTTGAATGCTGTGGTCACGAATTTGTCTTGCGAGAGTTGGCAATGCCACACTCACTCTAACACACTTTCAGCACTTCATATGGAGATACCCAGACACACACATACACACACTGTGACAGCCACCCAGCCCCTCCATCTGCATGGCAGTCCATGCCAGTGCATCTCAAAAGAAAAAGCACCATACTAACCTTTTGTAACCTTTCAGCAACAGCCCTATGTACTTGGCAGTAAGCTGTGACTAACTATCAGCAGTCTGTGGTAAGAGCACTTTGCCTTGAGGGAATGTGTAAACATGAGAATGAGACTTGCCAGTGTAAACATCATCATACTGATTGATGTACAGATCCACTGTGCTCAGGACTCTATACATCATGAGCATATACACACTCTTCACAAACTTTATGGTGCTGGACTGACTGGATGTGAGGTGTTTTTAGTAAGCTGCATAAATTAACTGATTTTGCTTTATAATGAGAAGAAATGCTTTCTTGAATTCTTTATTCATGAAAAGATGTATATAGTAATGCTTCCAGAATATGATGGTTTTAAAATATTTTGTTCAAATAAACCCAATATTGATATTACTTTCAAAAACATGAACTTTTTAAAAGTCAGTCCAGATTAATTTTAATTTCTAAACAATATATCATAGCAGTGCGATATGGCTGTATATCGTCACTGGTGGGACACTTTTAAAACAAATTAGACAATAATTTTTTGTAATAGAAAATATGGCTTAATTATTCATCTATATTATAAAAAATTAGCAGTAGATAATTCAATTCAATTCAATTCAATTCACCTTTATTTGTATAGCGCTTATACAATGTAGATTGTGTCAAAGCAGCTTTGACATAATTAATGCCAACTTGCATTTATTTTAGCTTCTATTGTTTAACAGATAAAACATTAACTTTTGAATATTAAAAAAGATATATATATATATATATCTATATATATATATATATATATATATATATATGTGTGTGTGTGCGTGCGTGCGTGCGTGCGTGCGTGCGTGCGCGCGCGTGTGTACGTGTGTGTGTGCGTGTTAATCTAAATATAAATCTAAATGCCAAAATCAAAAAATATTGTTAAAGCACCAAAATCCCACCAACCGAACCCCACCACCAATTTTAAAAAAATCTAGATACACCACTGAAAAGCACATTAGTATTAATAGTGTCCGGCGTCTCCATATGGGAGTGCGTGTCGACAGCCTGTAATGCCATTTGTTTGGGCTGCAACAGTGCTCTTCTAGTCTTATGCTCCGAGCGCAGTGATCAGCTACACCTGCTGAGCCAGGACAGGCTCTCTCTGCGGGACGCACTGCTCAGCACTACCTCACAGAAAAAAAAATGACTAACATCCTCAGAAACATAGACGAGACGGTGTCCTCCATAGCTGATGAGTTCGCCCCAAAATCAGAAATCAGCAGTGGCCCCTTTCAGCCTCTTTACAGTGGGGTCGTGACCTCAGCTGAGTGATGGGACAGAAGAATTGGAGCCAACCTAAACGGCTCCCCATTCATTCGGGGCCCCATCCACAGGCAGGGCAGGGGCCAGCACCACTGTCACAATCAATTGCAACTGAAGGGACAAATAAAGCAGCCCTCCCCAACTGGCCTGTAATAGCAGGCACTGCAATATCTACATCACCGACCCAATGAGCTGCCATGCGAAAATATTAGGCAGAGAGCCATTCGAGAAAGAGAGAGAGAGAGACGGGAGGGGGGTCAGGCAATACACAAATTATACAAAAGAGATTCTTGTTGTCTGGCTGGCTGTTTGCCTTGTGAGAGATATAATAACTAGCCAGGATCATTGAGAAAACAGGGCTTTTCCAACATTTTAGCAAAAAATGTAGCGCTACGTACAATTTGGGGCAGTTTTCAGCTGAAATGAATACTACGTAGAAGCAGTAAATCAACAACAGCTTTTATTACTTTCTATGCAAATTATCATTATGAGGCAGATTATCAATGACTCAATGGTTTAGGTCTCCTTATGATTTCCTCAATGCTAAAACTCAATCATAAATAGGGATGTAACGATTTACCGTGAGCCGGTTGAAAATTTATTTAAATATGTGACGATTCAAAACGGTAGAAATGTTAAATGAATTGCGATACATTTTTTGAACAGAGGGGGTGCTGTGTTTACAGGCCCAAACTCACTTTACCTGCACATCAGCAGCGAGCAAGAGCTGGGCCTGCAGAGTAAAACGACAGCGGTGAGGTGCGCCAGAAAAAACACAAACTGTGTGCAAATACTGCAAAAAGATGTTTACTTATACAGAACAACGAATATGATGCACATAAACCATCCGCTCAGGGAAAAACTACTGTCACAGACGTCAAGATGCCTTGATGACTATTAATAAGCCAAACCACGCCGACTGGATGATTTGTAGCAAGAAAAATGTTCAATTAAGAAGAAAATTTTGATGGTTTTTGCATCTGAACTCTTTATGTATATATATATATATATATATATATATATATATATATATATATGAGCAATTCCAGCGTTATGGATGTGACATTTGCACTAAAAACTCAAAACATAAATTCACATAGGAAGTATACGTTAATATTATGTTGAAGGAACTGTTTATATTTTACAAAACAATTCACCACAGAGTTATGGGATTAGAAAAATATCAATCTGTACACATTTTTGAAAATAAACATGCGTTATGGATGTGACAAAAAAGTCTGTGAGTTTACTGTTGTCAACGTACTTTGTAGAAGATCTGTGAATAATGCTAATAATGCTAATCAAAAGGATATGAGTCGGCTCACTATTGAACAAATGTGATTATTTTATTTGACATTTTTGTATTTATGAGGAAAATGTTTTGTTATGGATGTGACACTTTTCTGTTATGGATGTGACAGATGTGAAATACACATATATACATATACACATACATATATGTGTGTGTGTGTGTGTGTGCATTTTTCATGAGCCAGTGTTGGATGTATGAAGAGTGTTTGTTTGTGTGTCTTGGCGGCACCCTCTGGGTCCCAACTGGGCCTTGTGTCACAAACAGATGGGCGCCACACAAAGGACCCCCTCACCTCACCAAGCTGGTCCCCGGCATGCCTGATTAAACCCTAATACCAAAGTTAGAATTGATACAGTGACTCGGTGGTGATTCAATTAGGGCAGTGGGCATGAGTGAAGCTGTACAAAAGAGATAGGGTAGTTACAAAGTCATTCTAGTTTGATTATTATTGCATCCTGCACGTGGAAGCAGAAAATTACGGACTCGTGTGTTGGAGACTTGATATCCTCAGGGGCCGTATCAGGCTCGCATTCGTGCTGGTTGTCACAGTTGACAAAAATCACAGAGTCTCTACTGATTTGGGCATTGCCAAGTTACTCCCCAATGGTGGAAGAGCTCACAAGGCAAAATTAAAGCAGTGTATTAGGAAAAACTCTAGGTAAAGAGTAAACATCTTTCAACTGTTAAAACCAACATGGGGTAATTATTTATCTGATAAATCAACAAATGGAAGAACTTATTATAATAATAGATAAATATAGAATAAAATGTCAGAAAAATAAGTTTTCTTTAAACCTTTTCTCATTATCCTCAATAATACAGGAAGACTTTGCAATTTCTTCAATATACTAACCATAGACAAATCTACAGTAAATTCTCAAAATGAAAAAGAAATCAATGGAGTCTAATGAATTCTAATATTTTAATTCAAATTAAATTTTTTGTTAAATACTTTTATTATAGAAATCACAATTTTTGAATTGTTGCATTACAGTACATAGTTTACTCACAATTTCTACAAAGTTGTACCCTGACTGGTAAAATGTATGGCTAATTCCAAAAAGCAAATGCATAATAATAAAATAGCATTAAGCATTTATTTTACTAGACTTTTCTAATTCTGTAGAACTTCCAGTTCTGTTTTGTTTTGTTTTGCAGTTTTGTTTGCAGTGGTGTAAAGTATCAAACTACAAATACGCAAATTACTGTAATTGAGTAGTTTTTCCTCAGAAATTGTAATTTACTAAGTAGTTTGAAAAACATTTACTTTTACTTTCCCTTGAGTACATTTTTAGTGCTGTATTGGTACTTTTACTCCACTACTTTCCTTTAACCTGCAGTCACTACTTTATTTTTTCTAGTCTATGTGGATTAGAAAAATCAGTCCTGTAATTCCTGTCCAATTAGATTGCACACAGAAGGTTAATCGTCATAATGAACTACCTCAAGACATGGGCAATTTATAATTGCAGCAAACTGTTTGGAAGCATTAAAAGTGTCCAAGAAGATGTCCAAAATCTTTACACACAATGACCCAGAGACTGTTTATATATGCATGTCATTGATGAGAAGATGATGGATGTTAACTGTATAATGACCAAAATGGTCTTAAACACCCAGCAGGCACAAGAAATCAATATGACGTCAGATTGACGTTGTACCCCAACATTTTGAGAATGTTGCAGTTTGTTTGGAAATGAAAATCAGGTTGACGTCAGAACCCAACATTCGGCCGACGTCAATGTCCAATGTCCAACCTAAAATCAACCAAATATCAATGTCTAACAATGTTACAGCTTGACATTGTGTGGACGTTACCAATATGACTTCTATCAGATGTTGGATTTTGGTTGCCATACCTGATGAATAAATGTCAGTATTTGACATCAATATGATGTTGATTTATGATGTTGGCTCAATGTTGGATTTGGTCACTTTCTAGCACAACCTAAAATCAACCCAATATCAACATCATTTGATGTCATTGTTGGACATCAAAATAACATTATCTTTAGATGCTGGCTAGACGTTGAATTTCGATCACCTGATATCTCAACCTAAATCTAACCTAATATTAACGTCTTATGATGTTGTGTGCCTGCTGGGCAAACTAAATGCACTACAGAATATTACGTTTACACACATCCACAAATTACATGTAAATGCATCAGCTTTTTACAGCGTAATACTCACTACTCACTACTTTGAGTAATTTTAACTTAGACTTTGAGTAATAGTTACAACAGATACTTTTACTCTACTTACACATCTTTAGGCAAGTAATGGTACTTTTAGTTAAGTGTGATTTTTTAGCACTTTTTTCAACACTGGTGGTTTGTAATTATATATATATATATATATATATATATATATATATATATATATATATATATATATATATATAGTAAAATGTATTAAATGAATGAGCTTATTATATTTTATAAATTTATTTTATTTAATCACACTTGAGGGCATCACAGTGGCTCAGTGATTAGCACAATCGCCTCACAGCAAGAAGGTTGCTGGTTCGAGCCTCGGCTGGGACAGTTGGCATTTCTGTGTGGAGTTTGCAAGTTCTCCCAATTTAGCTTACTGGGTAACCTAAATTGGCCGTAGTGTATGTGTGTGAATGGGAGTATATGGGTGTGTCCCAGTGATGGGTTACAGCTGGAAGGGCATCAAGGGAAGGGTAAAACATATGCTGGATAAGTTGGCGGTTTATTCTGGTGTAGCAACCCCAGATTAATAAAGGGACTAAGCCGAAAAGAAAATGAATGAATGAATGAATAATCACACTTGTAAGACACTTATTTGTTTGCTTGTTTTTTTAATTTTTGCTATATTTGCTAATAAAATGTATGGTAAATAATATTTTGAAAAGATTAAAAAGTATTACAGAATTACAGAGTAAGAATGTTTTATTAATTTATTCTAAGCACAAAAAAAGTATGAATAATAAATAAACAATAAACACACAAAAAAAACATCCTATAAAGAATATTTCCACACAGAACAGGACCACCTACAAGCAAATAAGTGTTGCTAACATCTCTCCTTTGATATTAGTCTATGTGATTTAAGATTCCTGTGATGATGATAATCAATACGGCAATGCAACTGGCAATGATGTATGCACTAAGCAGAAGTGCATTAGTCAGGACGACACCGCACGGTGGGTATCGACAGCAGGGAGCCAATACGACACGTGTGAGGACAGATAGACGTATTACTATACACAGAACAACATGGAGATACAGAGATCTCAGATGCCCAGCTCAGACAGTCAGCACTTTATCTACAAGTCCCTTTGAATGACAAGAGCCAAACCGCAACCTGCACTCCTGCAGTTTTTTTTTACTGCATTGACAAAAGACAGCCTTCTCTATAGCATTAGATGTTTAGCATCCGGATAGTTCTATTAAATAAATTAATTAATTAATTAAATAGAAATAGAAAAATAAAAAAATAAAAAAATAAATAAATAAATAAATAAATAAATAAATAAATAAATAAATAAATAAATAAATAAATAAATAAATAAATAAATACCATAAAACTGGCATTGTATATACATTTATAATTGAGAAGGTATAGCTGGCATATGTACATCCAAAATCCCAGCTCTTGATCTACATTTAGGGATTGTGTGTTTGTGTGTGTGTGTGTGTGTGTGTGTGTGTGTCCATGTGGAAGAACTGGGGAAGCCTCTTATCTCTCAATGTTCCCCTATTCATTTCTCACTCACTACCTCTCTATCTTTGTCTGGTCTTGCTGATATGCTAATCGGTGTGTAAGTATATCCTGTCAAATAATTATGCCACATTAATACTATCCTCATCTCTGTATAATTTGTGCATGTGCATAATCGTATTTAGATTTTTCCTCAAATGTGAGAACTAGAAAAGATAGTCTTACCTTGGGCAATTTAATCTGCGATGATTGAATATCAGACCCTTCTGAATATGATAAAATCCTGTGCGGCAGAAACAAACTTTTTCAGATCGGCTTTGATGGCTTGTCATGTTTGTTTGTTTGCTCGCTTGATTTCTTGTATATATTAGTTTTTGACAATACTTTTTTTCTCAAATGTAATGTTACAAATTTCCATCCAACAAAGTAACTGAAAAAATAAGCGAATCACTTTAATTCCATTTGTATAAATGCATTACATCATGAATTATGTCGGAATGACATTTGGAAATGTAATAAAGGGCATGATTATGCTAGCAACAGAGTGTAAAACCATGGAAATTAACAACAAGATCAATTGAAAGTTCAACTGAAAGAATAATATTTCCTAAAAAACCTTTGGAGTTAACAATTAACATTTACAGAAAATAAATAAAAAGGATCACAAACACTTCAAAATGAACCTTTATACCAGGTAGCTATATAAGTCAACTGTAGGAACTATAGTCACCAGTTCTGTTGCTCAAAAACAAATTTGTTGAAGCATCTGTTGGCTTTAATACAACTTAACAGCATCACACCCCTGATGATGCGCAGAAAATTACACCAATCAGTAAGTCGTATTGAAACACACAAAAAGACAACATTATCTTCGCTATAAAGACAATTTAAACGTTACGAACGTTTAATTTGGAACGTTAAAAATTGGCAGAGGACGGCACTTTTCCCCCCCTGTAAAATAATAATACCTTCTTGAGGTCAACCTAAATATTTCCACTAGGGTTAGGCGATGACAACCAATTTGGTATCGTACGATGTCTAAGGTGAAACAAGGCGATGGACAATAGCACTGTCATCGTAGGCGGCAGTGAATTAATTATTTATGAATAATTAATTAATTCATAACTAATTCATTATTTGTAGCCTACCAATTCAACTAACTGACCTGCATGGTCTTTGTTTTAGCCATAACCCAATCATAAATAAATCAAGATAAGTTACATACAAATTACCACCTGTCAATCACTTTTTCCGTGGGATTCTGACATGAATAGGCAGAGTGATCTGTGTCGTTATAATGGCGTCAACTAACTTGGTTGGTAAAAAAGGTGCACAACCAACAGCAATCAACCAACAGTCTCTGATGTTTTCGCTAAAATTACTAAGCACAAGCGCGAAAGCGAAAGATTGAAGAAGTGTACTGATGCTGGGACACAATACCTGATAGATTCAAAAGACCGTTATACATTAAGAGTCATTAGACAAGATTTATTAAATATCACGTTTAACAACTATTGTGAGACGCGATCCAGCGGTACATCCTTGATAAACTGTCCGACGTGCACTGTGTTCACAGCACCCGCTGACTACTGGAGCTCAGTGTCAAGATGTGCACATAGCCTACACTGCAGCGCTTGACTGTGTGTGTGTGTGTGGTCATTTAATGTGTGCGTTTTCAGCAGTATAGTGTGGAAGGAGGGCTTTTCAGAAATGCTGGATGAAACGCCAGTGTGGACAAGGATCGTTTTCGTTCTAAAACGCCATTTTAAAACTAAGACGTACAGTATTGGTGTAAACGGGGCCGTGTGTATTTTTCGTGAGCGGGTTGCTACTGTGACGGAGGCGGGGCGAGGGATTGTGATGCCGGCTCTGCATCGTGATGTCTGGACGATGGCATCGTCTATCGACCCAAACCTAATTCCCACCTCAGACATCTTGAATGTGACATTAGACCATACTCTGAAATAGGAGCTAACTTAATCCCACCAACAGGTAAACTAAAATCATTTCTAGTCCCTGCAGTGCAAACACCCTAAAAGGGAGCACTTTTGCCAATAGTTATAGGAACTATGAAAATGCCTCTAAAGGATCCATTTTGATCATGAATTTAAAACAGGATATAGTTCAAGCAAAAAAGCTGTTTAACATACTCAATGAACTTAGATCCCTCAAGCCCTCCCAGAAATCCAAGCTTGACTCTGTTGTAGAAAGGGGTTTATATATGTGGACATTATGCACAAAGAAAAACGTCAGACCTGACTCAGTGCAGGTCACGTTAGGATGAGCCACTCAAGGAAATGACAAGTGTGGAAGATAATGGTGCGAGTGGCTCACCAAATAGGCATTCATCTTTGTTGCTTTTGTAAGGCAGGGCAAGCCAAGGTCAGCAGCTGAGTGAAGCTTCGTTGAGAGTAGGCGGATTCACAAAACAGCAGACTGGACAGGAGGCCACGTGTCGCTTGCAGGATTAACAATGGTCATTTCACAGAGGAACAGCCCTTTCTCTTCGTTTGTCTCGAACCCCCACAACACCCTCTAGCCACTTAGGGCCTGCCCTCTCCTTGACATTTGACCCCTGACTGCTCACAGGTGCTGGCCTCGCACGTACATACAACGCGCACATATTCAGGTCTCTGACACCAGAAAGAATGAGGTGCAGAAATCTTCCGCCATGGCCCCAAACACCCTCAAGTCTCTACCCATGACCTACCTCTTTCACCTTCTAGAAGGCTAGGAGAAAAATGAGAGCAGCTCATGTTAGGAAACACTTTCAATTTGTCTCTAGGTAATATGCGAGGTATTGCATTAAAGACAAATAGCATCCCCTTCCGTTTCCTTTATCACTGTCAAGGCAATTAATAGGCCAAGGACCCTTTTACTGGGTTAGCAGACAGAGGGCAAGGCGAGAAGCTCTCATGGAGAAGGCCAACACGTCCTACAGTTTCTCATCAACACCATCAGAATGCATAGAGGTGAGGGGATTCATTTTTTTAGACATGATTTATCCATCATCTATTTATGTACAGATGGTCATTATGGGTTCATACTGTACTAAATGAGAGTTAGAAGCAGGTCAAGACAACATATGTGAATGTTGTTCACATTTCTGAAGAATGTGAAATTTTATGGAATCAATCTATTTTTGAGGAAAAATTGTATGTGGAAACCACTGCTGCACGATATATCTTTTCGGCATTGATATTGCAATGTACGAATCTGCGATGGTCACATTGCAAGATCTGCAATGTCGAGTTGGGATTATAATTAAACAGGAACCACAGTTCATTCATTCATTCATTTTCCTTCGGCTTAGGCCCTTACTCATCAGGGGTCGCCCACTAATCCAGCATATCTTTTACACAGCAGATGCCCATCCAGCTGCAACATAGTACTGGGAAACATTCATACACACTCATTAACACACATACACTACGGCCAATTTAGTTGATTCAATTCACCTATAGCACATGTCTTTGGACTATGGGGGAAACTGGAGCACCCAGAGGAAACCCACACGAACATTGGGAGAACATGCAAACTCCACACAGTAATACCAGTTGGCTTAGTTGGGACTCGAACTAGCAACCTTCTTCCTAACCACTGAACCCCCGTGTCATCCGAATCACAGTTCAGAACATGTGATTTGTGGAGTCATTGCAAAGTTTAATCCTAATAGAATGAAAGATTTCTCATTAGGATGTGTTTTAAGGCCTGTACAATTTCTAGTGAATTTAAGTGACTGGGGCACAAGAATTTGTAGCTTTATCAAAGATTTATTGTTTTTGATTATTTGCGGTGCTATTTATATGTGATTATTGAGTTTTTGTACCGCAAACTGTTAGAATCTATGGAAAGCACTGTATATTTAATTTTTATCTAACCGGAGCACCCGGAGGAAACCCACACCAATACGGGGAGAACATGCAAACTCCACACAGAAATGCCAATTGACCCAGCCGAGGCTCGAACCAGCGACCTTCTTGCTGTGAGGCGAGAGCGCTACCCACCATTTTTCTTCGGCTTAGTTCCTTTATTAATCAGGTGTTTTACACAGCAGATGCCCTTCCAGCTGCAACCTATTACTGGTAAACATCCATACACACTCAAACACTACAGCCAATTAGGTTTATTCCATTCCCCTACAGTATACCGCATGTCTTTGGACTGTAAAGGAAACCAGAGCACCCGGATATGTGTGCAAACTCCACACAGAAATGCCAACAGGCTCTGGTTCATGTTAATACATCTTGCAGTAAAAAAGAAAATACTGCAACGTAAATTCTTTACAATATAGTGCAGGAAACCCACTAGTTTTCAGGAAATTAGAATTTCTGCATCGTCAAAATTGGTGATGCTGCTTTACATAAGATCACAAGCTTGCATGTGAATTTGTATGACTAGTATTTTATTTTAACAAAATCAATCTAAAAATGAAATTACGAGCTTATATTTATATATTTTGACTTTTTTTTGCGTGTTATATTGTTCTCAATGCCAGCTGTGGCCCTGACTCTTTGGATTCTATAACATATAGAATAATTTTTAGATTTATATACTTTTTGTTATCGTTACAGTTCATGTCAATGAAGGAAATAGATAGTTAGCAGCAAAAACCATCATCAAATTGTCAAAATTTAATAAATGAACCCTGTGGACATGAAAACTTCACAATTTTCTGAAATGTTATCAAGCATTTTATCAAGCTTCTGATATCATTACAAGCAGTAATTTTTCAATTTGATGTTCAATATTATATTTATCCCTCACACTGTTTTCAACTCCTTTCTTATCTTATATAAAGCCTTTTAATAAAACACTTCAGTTTAAATTCAGTGTCATAGTGGACACAATGAAAAGATGTTAAAAAAGGAGCCCTGTCACTGTAAAAATGTGTTTTATTCATACCTAGGGACATTATTCAGTGTCACCCATGAACAAAATATTACCTATTTTTCATTAGCGGAGTTAGTCAAGGACATCGTCAAACCTGTATTCATTTCTCTGTATCACTGTCCATAAGGCATTATTATATCATGACAACTAAACAAAAGCACTGCCGCGCTTGTCTCGATGATGCTTTTCAGTGCTTTGTAACTGCTTATGTGGGGAAAAAATACATGAACAGTTGTCAGGATCTTCCTTTTTTTGCACAAATTTGATTTCGAGGAAGTGGACGTTTGCGTGTAAGTGTGTGTAACAAAACGATAAGAGAGGCTGGATCTGATACAGGATGATAAAACACTTTGCTGATGTCGGGGTGGATTTTTGCATTTCACAGGGGAGGAATTGGATGTTATCTGTGTCAGGGGAACATTTTTCCCCTGGAGGCTGCCCTGGGGGCTAGAGCCTTTCCCTGCTCACCCACAGACACACTGCTAATCTCTCTGTATTACTCAACAACATGCGGACAGATTTGTGAGAAATAAACAAATTGCAATGCAACGTAGATTTCACTGCATATATAATAGGTCATTGTAAAATTAGAAGAAAACTATATAAATATATATACATTTGTTCATCCCTTTTTTTAATCTATTTCTCAGAAAATACAGACAATATATTTGGTGGATTTAAACAAGTTTTGAAATACCTAAAATCTAACATCTTCAGGAACAAAAGGATAATACATGTACATTCAAAGGAGTTTATGTAAAAAAATACAACATTTCAACAAAATTGTAGATTTTTTCATGTTTCTCTTGATTTTTTTCTGTTTCTTAAAATTTTATTCAATATTTTTGTTATTTTAGTTTATATTAGTTCCAGTTTTGGCTTTGGGACTGATTAATTTAATGCATATGTACAACTATATTATTGTAAAAAGCATCCTATAGACAATATTCATATAAAAGAAAGATCTGAGAGGCGTGTAAGATCTGTGTCAGGGCTATGATTGGTCGACAAGCAAAATGCGTTGTTCAAACACCAAACTTCCATACAACAACTACAAATTCATTTAGCGCTGAGAACATTAGCGGCTGCTCAAAGCAGTTAGGCTGGGCCAAAGGGCAGGTGAGGTCTGGGTCGGTGAGCGTATGCGAGGTGGATTGAAGGACAGGGAGAGAGAGACTCGGGTCTCCTTGGCTGTGTGCCTTTCAGCTACCCAAGCCTGATCTCTGACGGCTGCCCGGCTACTTTACATGTCTCATTTGAATATATTGATTGGGCCATCTGTAAGCCATTTATCTCTTTCAAAGAACCGTTAGAACAAGCCACCCCTCCTTCCTTCCCGCCCACCCTGTGTCTCCTCTCACATTTACACACGTACACGCACGAATGCTTGCGCACACGCACACACACACACACACACACACACACACACACACACACACACACACACACACACACGAATATACACACACATGCATGGACACATGCCTCCCCCACCTTTAGACACACACAAGTGAACACATATGTGCATCTAAACAAAGCCACCACTCCAACATGCTAATGTACAGATGACGATAATAGAGACACAATATGCAAAAAAGAAATCTATACATAACAGCTGACAGGAGCTTTATCTACTCAAAACTGTCATTCATGGGTCTCTGAGTGGAGTTTTCCCCTAGAACAGACTGATGTAGGACCATGGACAGCACTGCTAATGCATGACTCACCTCAGCAACATGCAGGACAAAGTCAGGTCACTCTGTGTCTTAGTAGTCTTAGTAAATCCTCCTCCCGGCTTCAAGGCAGCTTTTTTCAGATATCTGGAATAACAAGCAGTGTCATTGATATTTTAACTGAAACTACTTAGAACTATTATCTTAGTTAAATGAAATGAATATAAAATAAAATAGACTTTTTAGATTAAATGTCAAAACTTAAAGGTGAATTAAATCAGTAAAATAACGTAAAATTTTCACGTACAAAAATGTGTAGACAGACAGACAGACAGATACAGGGTTCCTACACGTATTTTACTACTAAAATTCCATGAATTTTCCAAGAATTGTTATTGAAACCTATTGTTTCATGTAATGTCTACATATACATAGTAAATAATAAGAAAAACGTTCAAAATTATTACAGCATATCATAGAACATGCAACAATCTATTTTAATATTTTGTTGAAATTTGTTTTTATATCTTATAAAATTGACTTTGAAAATGCTTACACAGCACTAACAATGTGAGAGCAAGTTTTTGGCCAAGGACAGAAAAGAAGTAAAGACAACTAACCTATATTCAAGTTAGGGCTGCACAATATATCGTTTCAGCATCAATATCGCAATGTGGACATCCGCAATAGTCACATCGCAGAATATGCATTATGTAAATTTGGGATTATAGTTTAATATAGAGTTTAATCATAACTGAGTAAAAGTTTATCATCTGCATGCACTTTTAAAGAGATAGTTCACTCAAAAATTACTTAACATTTTCATTACACCCTTCACTTGTTGAAAACCTTTATGAGTTTTTTTTTTTTATGAACACAAAAAGAATATATTTTAATAACTCCTATTGTATTGAAACAAGTGAAGTGTGAGTAAATAGAGTGTACATTTTAATCTTTGAGTAAACTGTCCCTTTAAGGGCTGTGACTGTGTGAACATTACAATATTTCAAATTTTAAAACATCCGGCCACAAGAAATCTTTTGTTACTTTAATAAAGATTAAATAATATATCAAGAAGACTATGCAGTGTTGATTATTCAATTTCTGTACCTGAATAATGAATACCTGAAAACTTTAATTCACTTTTGTCTTTACTATATTTTATTTATCTATGCTGGTAATTTATTTGTTATATATTATTCGAGATTCTGGCCTCTACAAAATCCCCCAATCAATCCAAACAAACCTGTTTAATCATCTGGTGAAATTGTGCTCACATCGCAATATATACATCGCAGAAATACAAAATATCGTAATGTCAGATTTTTCCAATATCACATAGCCCTAATTGAAGTATACAGATATTTGTTGATATTTGCATTTTTCTGTTTTTCCAAAACTTTTCCAGGCCTGGAAAATGCCATGTGAACATTCAATGACTTTTCCAGGTTTACCATGACTGTATGAACCCTGCAGAAAGATATGTGAGCAGATTACTAAAAACTACTTATCAATAAACTAAAAAAATATAGCTCTTATCTACTAAAGAGTGAAATCTCAGGTTTGTATCATTCAAAAAACTAAAAACGTAACATTCGACCAGCAATAAAGTACGGTATGTGTATTTCAGGGGCAATTAAAACTAATAAGAATAGCAAACTATAAACAATAACAAAATAGACCCTTTGAAATGGTTTGCGAGCTCTACAATTCTGTAATATGTCAAAAGTACAGTCAGTTATAGCTCTAGATGTTGTAATAATGATCATTAATGTTGATTAATGAACACACATAAACACGTTTTTGTGATTGTAGAAACGGCACAAACATTACCTGGCTAATATACTCAGACAATACGTGTTGCTCTGTGAGATAGCAGTGTAGCAACAAAGAGTTGCGTCCATTGTAATCACTGAAGCTGTGAAAATAATCTTACGTTGCTGTTTAACGCGATAATTGACCACTACTAGTAAGACAAATGCAATGAGCGCTCCTAAAACGTTAGCATTTTCAGCAGTAACTAATTTAAGTGATCTGATTGGCTACTATGTTCAAAATCTCAACAAGTGGGCATGTGATTGGTTAAAAGGCTCAGCGCTGTGAAAAAAACGAAATCTTTAGCAAATTATGCTCAGTTTAAGCATAAATTCGCCCAAAAAATTTTATTAACTTACTATTTACTCATCCTCAAGCGGGTCCAAACATTTATACCGTTTTTAAAAAAATCTGTTGAACACTAAAGATATTTTGATGAAAGCTGAAAACCTTTCTTTACTTCCTTAGAAAAAATTATAAAAATCAGTGTAAGAGGTTTCCAGCTTTTATCAAAATTTCCCTTTATCTTAAATGTTTCCTCCGGGAGTCCAAAGACATGCGGTATAGGTGAATTGGGTATGCTAAAATTGACCATAGTGTATGAGTGTGTGTGTGAATGAGTGTGTATGGATGTTTCCCAGGGATGGGGCTGGAAGGGCATCCGCAAACCATCACTTGCTGGATAAGTTAACAGTTCATTCCGCTGAGGCGACCCCAGATTAATAAAGGGACTAAGCCAAAAAGAAAATGACTTAAATGTTTGAATGAGTATCATCTCATTTTAAGATTATTAAAGGTATATAATGCATATATCATATATTTTCACACCCCTCATAACATTAGTTTGTTGATGGACTGAAAGGCAAGGTTGAAACACCCCATTGTGCAAAGATGCAGGGACCCATCTGCAAGCAGCTGATATTATTTTGCGATAACCAAGCTCAGTGAATAAAGCAATTGTATCACTTTGCCTGTCTAAGCCGTGTGAAAACCTCTTGTTACAGTGGACTAGACACCAGACGTTCTGTTCAGGCTTATTTTGGCCTGTCTATGCTTCTACATCATCCCTGTGTGCAGTGGAATCAGCTGATACAGCATTAGCCGGACTGGCCAGATGCCATTTGCATGCACACACATTGGGAGGATCTGGTCTCATCAGGTGATGTTGGTGATGGCAACAATCATGGTGGTTTCTCACAGTGTCATTTGAATTTTTACGAGTCAAGCAGAGCTGACGGTGACCTTTCTGTGGTGCGTAAGTGCAGGCCCAGCAGATGGTGGAAAATTGGACGGACTGTCTGGGCCATACGGAGCATATGCAGTGAGTTTGTGGAGTCTCTACGTAGCACGGCAGAGCCCGGGACGTGGACGGCCGCCCGGTGAGACTGGCACAGCTTGCTGACATTGGCACGGTGCAAAGGTACAGCACGCCACCCTCCGAGCACCTCTCTTCCTTCTTATCCCTCGTTCAAACACAACCCCAATAGACTGAACAAAACGAAGAGGTACTTAACCCTGTGCTAATCACATTTAGAGAGACAATGAGAGCTTGTTCATGGCTGGGACTTTAATCTAGGTTAACCTGAGGACTGGAATTCGCAGTGCTTTGTAACAAACCCAGTCCAGTTTGGTGTAGGTGATTAAAATCAAGCCAGTATGTTCAACTGTATGGTGCAGAGAGTACGCGGCAATAACTTTTAAATAACTATTTTTGATGGTTTGACATTTTTGATAGTAAAACAGTAGGCTTATATTGTAAAATGTTGTCTATTTTAAAATGTAATTTTTTCTTTTGATGACAAAATGAATTTTCACCATCATTATTCCAGTCTATGTCACATGATCCTACAGAAATCTTTAATATGGTGATTGATTGGCTGGATATGCTGATTTGTTGGTTTGTAGGATTGAACAAAGCTCGGCTGCTATCACTGTGTAAATTACTAGCATTGATGTGGCCATGGGAGGATTTGAGTTAGTGGATTTTTCCATACTTAATAATTTATTTAAAATTAAGTGGTTAAAGATGTTTTTAAACAACCCAATGTCATGTTGGAATTTTAATCCAAATTATATGTTTAGTTCAGTTGGAGGTTTACATTTTTTGTTGCTCTGTAATTTTGATATCTCTAAAATACCATTAAACTTTTCTAGTTTTCATAAACAGGCTTTAATATGTTGGTCCCTTACATATAATTATAATTTTTCTCCACGTACAAATATAAACCTATATATTTATATAAACAGCTTTCAGCTGCATGGTGACGCAGTGGTTAGCACATTCGCCTCACAGCAAGAAGGTCGCTGGTTCGAGCCTCGGCTGGGTCAGTTGGCATTTCTGTGTGGAGTTTGCATGTTCTCCCAGTGTTGGCGTGGGTTTCCTCTGAGTGCTCCGGTTTCCCCCAAAGATCCAAAAACATGCGGTACAGGTGAATTGGGAAGGCTAAATTGTCCATAGTGTATGAGTGCGTATGGATGCCGCCCAGTGATGGGTTGCAGCTGGAAGGCATCCACTGCGTAAAACATATGGTGGATAAGTTGCCGGTTCATTCTGCTGTGGTGACCCCAGATTACAAAAGGGACTAAGGTGAAAAGAAAATTAATGAATGAGTGATAAACAGCTTTTAGATGACTGTGGTGTCCCTTTCTCACATGAAAAATGCATGCATCAGTTTACTTTTCCAGTTCCCCCCAAAGAATATGCCCATGTTTTTGGTGCAACAACTGATTGTTTTATACCTTTAATCAAATCTGGCTCTAAAGGTTCTTTAGGTTCTTTTATTTCTGACAACACAAATTTTTGTTGACCAAACTCTTCTTAGTTCTATGTCAGCTCAGTTTTTAATAGTTCTTGGATCTTTACCTGCTTGCATAGGTTTTTGGAATAATATATTTGGTGACATAGATTGGGAATGGTTTTGGCTTCTTCGCTAAAAAAAATAAATAAATAAATGTAATAAAGCTGTGAAAGTCTTAATCAAAATCATTTATAATTGCTACTAAACTAAATAAATACTAAATAGATTATACTATACTAAATATACTTACTAAAACTAAATAAAATACAAAACTAGCTCAATTTTATAACAATATTTCCCCTAAATGTTCATCTTGTACCCAATATGAAGAAACACTAAATCATTTATTTTGGGACTGTACTTACTGTAAGGGGATTTGGGTTGACTTTTACAATTTCATAAAAAATTTCTTATTTCCGAACTTTTGTATTTCTACCGAGTTGATCTGAAACATTGGTATCGGGTCAATCAGGGCATTTTGTAAAAGATCAGTATTGGCTGTATGAAGCTTTATTCTTTATTTTTCAGTCAAAGAGGTGTATGGTACTATTTGTGCCTGGAATGTGCACCTGAACTGTCTGTTGTATGAAAACGCAAAAGCCGCCCAACAACAACAACATGTAATTAATGCAATGCTAGTATTAATGCAATGCTAGTATTTCAGAATTTGTATTTTTTTTTTGCTTTTTTTCTTTGACGGACCAGGTTACTTTTGTGCTAAATCCCATTGTAATCACATTTACAGTTGTGTGGTGCATTTCGCAAGTGAAATCCAGTCATTCTGATAGTGATTCACGCAATGGGAGTTTTACATGAGGGCAAAAATTCATCACCGTGGCATGTCTAAATCATACTAAATTGTATTAAATTCATACAAATTAATGACTATAGTTGTCTAATAGAGAAAAATAGTTATGATTTGCCATGAGGTTTTGTTGGATTGTGCATGTGCTGACCAACATGCTTTAAAGTCACTACTGTCTGAGCTGTTCTTTAAACATATCAACGCTATTAACACTGGACAGTCCTGTGTTGTTGCAATTTTACTAATTGGACCACACCTTTAGATTATACTTTCAAAATTCACCAATTCATACTGTGTTGCAGATGAAACTGAGCAATGTAATCCCTCTGCATTGTATGATCTATATGCTAAAGGAGGTAGCCGTGTCCATTCCTGTTGTCAAGGCAACCATCTGAGTGACACCTGCTCTGACTGCTGTGTTCATACAGCCAACTTTAGATCTGCAAGCATCTTATTGTACTGTGTCCTTCTTCCCCATCACTCTGCATCACCAGTGCTCTGTCTTACTCCCAGATAGCATTCCTTTTTTCTTTCTTTCCGCCTCCCCCCCCCCCTTCAGATGTCAGCATCTGTACACAATTCCTGCGCTGCAAATCCTTCAACTGGATGGATGAACGTCCACAGCCCATTCATCATCGCTCTTATCCTCTGCCCTCACCGCTGTTTTTACATCATCCTGTAGTCAACTTGACAAGTGATGTCCCAGTCTCTTTTCTCTCTTTTTTCTCCCTCTTTGCCTTCTCCCCACCCTCTGTCCATATCTCTGTCCGTTCCTTTCCCATCTCCACCCTGCACCACTGGGACCAGTGCGGCACCGTCCGCTCAGGCCGTAAAAGCCCTATAAAAAGCTAACACGCCGAAGAAAGGGTAATGATGAAATTTAACTGCTTGCCTTGGCGCACCTGGGGTCCGGTGTGGCCCGGGGCCTTAAATCGCTTCCCCCTTCACTGCCACCGGAGGGCCCAGTGCACTGAACCAGAACTGCCCCGCCGAGGTCAATGCCACTGCAGAGAGGGAGAGTTATTTCGTTTTAAAGATGTGATATAGATTTTGTGGGATCTCATTTGAGGCCGAATAAAAGAGCTGGACAGAGGAAGTTTGAAATATGGTGGAGGAGAGATCCTCCCAGAGAAGGACAGTTACTGTGGTACTGTTTAACCTGCAGTGGCTCAGTTGACTGGTGAAATCAGCCCTGCATGCTGGGGTCCGTTGTTACTCAATTAGCTGGATTTGGTTATTGATGATTTGACATGATCCAGGATCGTTTAATTCTTCAAAACTCACCCGAGAGTTGTTAGCTCAAACTTTCTCGGGAAAGTTGGGTCAAATTGGGTCATTCAAGCAATGGCAATACTGAAAGTATGTACCGAATTCAGATTTTTACTTACATTATTAGTTATATACAATTGGGAAAATAGTAAAACAGTTTTAGAAAGTTATATAAATAAAACCTATGCAATCTGCACTCCAAAATAAAAGTACAAGTCATGGGGTGGTTCTCCCCAAGGCATTCAAAGAGAACATTTATTAACATGGACTTTTTAGATACAAAAATTGGCAATAATATGATTTTTTTTAACATCAAACAAGCCTCTGTTTGGTTTCGCTACTGATAGATCCTTTACACAATCGCTTCATGATAGTCCCACAACATTTTAATGCCTTGAGTAACATTGACTTTCTCTTCGTGGTTACATTCATGAATATGAGCACTGTGTACGTACACAGTACAGTTTTGTGGCTCTTGCAACATGATCCACTATTAGTAACAGGGATGCAGAAGATGTGGTAGTCATTCCAGAAGGCGCAAGCACAGAGATGTTTATCAGATTTCTTATTCACATTTTTATTGCGCTGTATTTGGACTTTAGACAACATTGTTTTTTTTAGCTCAGAAAACATATGGGCCTCAAGGTTTCCTCAGGTTTCTTTGTTATGACTGGTGGATCATGTGGAAGATGACATTTCTTAGGGCAATATTTTCATCCCTCTCCCTATATATTCTGGACCAATGGGAAGGGATACATGTGTAGTCATTGTAGTAGGTTTATAAAATAGAATTGGGATTTCGGTTAACTGCACATAATTAAAATAAATTATGCTCAAACGCCTTTAAAACAGTCAGGCATCGTAATACAAAAGCAACATTAAACTATATAGTAAAAGCAAATAACGTTTTTGTTATGGAAGGTAGCTTCCACTGTCACATACTTTTGTACTTTTACATACATATAACACTGCTTTTAAAGAAAACATCATGCATTATTCATAGCAGGAAAGCAGACAAGGCCAAATCATTAATACAGTCATACACTGGCTCTATCTGTCCATCTCAGCCTGCCTGGCACAGTCAGGGTGTCCGGGCATGAGTATTTTCAGTTCAGTGACCGGCTGGCTCATGCCCAGAGAGTTGAGATCCTGCCCAGGGCTCCGCCTCCCACCTGTCCCTGCCTACTGCACAGGCCTTTCTCTCTCCTTCAGTCCACAGCCTCCTGGCCCGCCGGCGTGGAAAATCACCCTTTGATGGGCCGGCATGGTTGGCAGAGGAAGAGCCATACTGCTGAGCTATACACAGAGAGAGAGAGAAAGAGAGAGAGAGAGACTGCACTTTATTTTTCTTACAGAATGTAGTAATCCTGGTTAACAATTGTCACCCTTAGTTAAATTTTACAGTTAATAACTAATTTTAGGTTGTTACTCGTGCATAGTGGTTACTTAGCTATGTAATTTGTAGATATGGTTTTCGTTTCAGCTACTGTATGCTATTTATTTTGCAAATATTTGATTAAAACAGCAATCTGAGAGTCAGTTTATGAAATAGTTAATTCTAAGTAATATAAAATAATATAATATAACATAACATAACATAACATAACATAACATAATATAATATAATATAATATAATATAACATAATATAATATAATATAATATAATATAATATAAGGGTAGGGCTGCAGGGTGGCACAGTGGGTAGCACGTTCGCCTCAAAGCAAGAAGGTTGCTGGTTCGAGCCTTGGCTGGGTCAAATGGCATTTCTGTGTGGAGTTTGCATGTTCTCCCAGTGTTCGCGTGGGATTTCTCCGGGTGCTCCGGTTTCCCCCACAAGTCCAAAGACATGTGCTAAAGGTGAATTGGGTAGGCTAAATTGGCCGTAGTGTAGTGTGTGAACGAATGTGTATGGATGTTTCCCAGAGATGGGTTGTAGCTGGAAGGGCATCGGCAGTGTAAACATATGATGGATAAGTTGGCTGTTCATTCCGCTTTGGCGACCCCAGATTAATAAAGGGACTAAGCCGAAAAGAAAATGAATGAATAATATAAGGGCGACACGGTGGTGCAGTAGGTAGTGCTGTCACCTCACAGCAAGAAGGCCGCTGGTTTGAGTCTCGGCTGGGTCAGTTGGCATTTATGTATGGAGTTTGCATGTTCTCCCCGCGTTCGCCTGGGTTTCCGCTGTGGCGAGCCAAGATTAATAAAGGGACTAAGCCGAAAAGAAAATGAATATATAATATAATATAATATAATATAATATAATATAATATAATATAATATAATATAATATAATATAATATAATATAATATAATATAATATAAATGTAGTTTATAAAATGTTAATAAAGATGGACGAACGGACGGACGGACAGACAGATAGACAGATAGACCGATAGATAGATAGATAGATAGATTCATTTTCATAAATATTTATTCAGTAGTTTTTGTACATAGATTCTATAACTTTCAAACATAAAGAATCTATAAAAATACAACTGTCTTTACACTTTTAGGAAGAAATCACAGAAGGATTCCATACTACATTAATATGTGTAAATGAAAATGGAAAACACTGTAAACTAGACCACCCATCAGAGCTGCACGTGTGCGGGGTAAGGGTTGCCCACGACAAGCCTATTTACTGCTCTTGGAAATTACTTATTACTAAAAGGATTATGGTGACACACATACAAACACAAACATGGTAATCCTCATTAAAACTTGGAAAGCCCCACCAATGCAATCCAACAAATGCCCCTGTAGGATGAGCTACGAGCACAGCAGCCAAAATACAACAGTCCTCATCAGCCTGGAGACATTGGACCCCTCTCATCCGCTCATTTCTGAAGACGGGATGCCTGCAACGGGACAGGAGCGAAACAGCAACGAAGAAGGCCCAAGAAAAGAGAAATGCACGACAGAGAGGAAGAAAGACAGAGAAATGCAGCCAACGTGGTCACAGCAGAAGGGCCCCCTGCTTTTGATCTGCCAATTCCAATGTAATAACAGATAAATAGACAGGGCTCTCTGGGATACAATGGCAAACAGCTTGGGCCTGCCAAGGGAAAGGGAGCTAATGCTCTCCCTCATGCACAACCCCTGCGGCAGGCCTGGCTCTCTCAGCCCCACTGTCACACTGAATGATAAAGCAGACAGATTGCTCCGAACGCCAGACACTTTGATACCCAGCAGCCCCCGAGGCGCAGCCGGAGTACCTCTTTAGCCATTCACAAGTTAATGTGCCAATTTGTTTTCCAGCGTGCCTCAAGGAGAATTTATGGCGATGGACTGAGAGCAACGGGTAAATACTAATAAAATGCTCTTTTTGCAGCAATTTGTTTAATTGGCCACAGTGGGGATGGGCTCGTTGAGCTGGAGTGAGATGACCCTGAGAAGATGGCACTGCAGATGTTTGCCGCATCTCCCTTAACGGTAATCTAAACACCCGCGTCTCCTCCTCTAATCGGCCACCCGTGGAACCACTTATCACCGTTATATCCTGCTAAACGAACAAACCTAAATGTAAATAAATAATAAAGATTATATGAGGGAAATTCTGACCTTTGGAAAAACAGATCAAAGAGTTTTTAGACTTCTCAGGTGTCCAGCATAATGCAAATTAAATAAACCTCAATGTAAATAAATTATAAAGAGTATATGAGTGAAATTCATACCATTGGAACCTTTTGGAAGAACAGATCAGTTTTTAAACTTATGTATAATGCTAAATAAATAATAAAGAGTATATGAGTGAAATTCTGACCTTTGGAAGATCAGATCGGAGAGCGTTTGGCCTTTTGTCAGGTGCCCTGTATTATGCTAAATGAATGAACATATATGTAAATAAATTAAAGAGTAGGGCTGTGCAGTATTGCAAGATGAGTCTGAGTCTATTTCATATTATGTTTTATCATTTATTCCATGGTGTCACAAAGACATTGCTTATGGTAATTAATAGGTTCCATATTTTGTGGTTCACATGGTGTTTTCTGTTCATTTAAGGTTGTGAATTGCATTACAGGAGATTTATCTATGCTCTGTCGACTTTTGATGTTGAAAATTTAACTCTGTAGTTTAACAAAGTGACTTTTATTGACATTTTAGTAGTTTGAGACAAGATATTTTAAAATAAATTATAAATAAAGAATTGAGTCTCTAAAATAACAGAAAAAGTACTGGAAACTACCCAACAACCCAGACAATATTTCATATCAAACACTTAAAAATTGTCAATAAAAGACAATTTTTCAATTTTTTTGAAATCAAAACCTTTTGAGGAATGATAAAGATCCCTTAATACAACTCAAAAGCATAAATAAGTGGAAAAAACATGAATCACAAAATATGGAAAACTGTGAATTTACAGATGTTTTTACGGTGTATTTAATGCTAAATGAATAAACCTAAAATTTAAATAAATATAAAGAGTATAAAGGTGAATTTCTGACCTTTGGCAGAACATAACAAATTGTGGTGACTTGAGTTCGGTGTCCTCCAATTAGATTGGGTGTGCAAGCTTCTCTTAAAGCTAGCCAGATAGTAATTACAGGCCTCTTTGTTCTGCGCATTATCTCTACAGTTGCACTGTAAATTAGGCATGCAGATTGTAAAAATCAACTAATACTGGATAAATCTACGACACATTGCTTGAGGGAGCCTGCCATTTGCATAAAAGAATTAAGCATTAGGCCTTCATACAATCTTGTTCTCCAGATTTAAATAAGAAGCTATGATTTTCGTTTTACTCCTTAATGAAAAAAAGAAGTATATGTTGAATTGTATTTATAACTACAAATGCAGTATACACAATGTAATGATGTCTTTATAACAATTACTATTATTTAAATAATAATAATAAAAAAAACATACTATTACAATTTCAGACAAAACATGTCTTTTTATTCAAAGAATAAACATTTGTACTTTAAATATGTATCTGTTTCCACACTAAAAATCTTTAAAATTTCTTTACACATTAACAGTCCTATATGCAACCACATAGTCCTGAAGATCCCTTTCATGCCGAAATGGATGAAATGTAGCTCAACCATCAACTACACCGAATATACACTGACTATAAATACTCTCTTAAAAGATCAATTATTTCTTTCTTATAATGTTTGCATATTAACTTGCAAATTGTAACTGGGTTGAATAAAATTCTGATGGGTTCACGCATAAACATCCAATAACACATTTATCATATTTTCTTTTAAAAAATATAAAGGGCTCACATACCTTCACTTTCTGCAACTCTCACATGGTCGCCCACTGAAGCAAAGCAGAGCTGCGCCTAGTCAGTACCTGGATGGAAGACCCCATGGGAAAGCTAGGTTTCTGCTGGAAGTTGTGTTAGTGAGGCCAGCAGGGGGTGCTCAACCTGCTGTCTATGTAAGTCCTAATGCCCCAGTATAGTGAAGGGGACTCTATACTGCTCAGTGAGTGCCGACTGATCCTGAAAGATCCTGACTCTCTGTGGTTGTTAAAAATCCCAGGATGTCTTTTGAAAAGAGTAGGGGTTTAACCGGCATCCTTGCCAAATTTGCCCTCTGGAATCTGTCCATCATGGTCTCCTAACCATCCCCATATCATAATTAGCTTATTCACTCCTCTCCACCAATCAGCTGGTGTGTGGTGTGAGGTCTGGCGGAATATGGCTGTCGTCATGTCATCCAGGTGGATGCTGCACACTGGTGGTGGATGAGGAGATTCCCCCAATGTGTAAAGCGCTTTGAGTGTCTAGAAAAGCACTATATAAATGTAAGGAATTATTATTATTATTATTATTATTATTACTCATTTGTTTTCATAGTTACTTATTATGTTGCACACCTGGGTCTGATTAAGTAACTCATCATTTCGCTCTTTATATTAGCATACCAACAACGTATCCCAATCAGGTTTTGCTTGGCCCACATGCTGCAGTGAATTACGGTACATGTCTGCACCAAGTCTGGCTTCCAGACAAGGGCCAAACATGGACCATATCTGGGTCAAGTCTCAGCCAAGTTAATAACTCATAACTGGGCCAGATAGGTTGGTGTGTAACAATTGCAATGGAATTGATAAACCCATGAAGCATTGCGCTTTAAGCACACTATGGGCGTGCTTTTTCTCAAAGCGACCGGATTGGTTGAATTTTTTTCAAAAATAATTTTGATGTATTTTAAATGTGGGTAAAGACAGGCCAAATGTACGTGGCCCATCTTATGTGCCCACTTGAAGACGGTGCCACGTTTGTCAAACCCAGGCCATGTTTGGCCCACATGCTATATGCCAGTGCTGGATGAATACCTCCTGTGCCAGCTTTATGCCAAATCTGGGCCAGAATTCTTTGCTACCTGGGATTGTTTTGATTCAGGTTATAGTTTTATTTCTCATTTCACACTGTTTTTTTTACCTGTATCTTTTTACAGTACTATAATTTACACAAATACACAAAGTTTACAGTCTGTCCCAGACTGATTTGGCAGTGTTAATATCTAATGTCCCTGAAACCTTTGCACAATACATGAAATTCACATCTTAAAAATAAAGGTTCCATAAAAAGGTGGAGCCATATAAGAACTATTTAGAGTTGCAAAAACTATTTTTCATAGTGTGCAGAAGAACATTTAAATAATCTTCAAAAAAACTGTCAAGTAACCTGTTATAGATAGGTTAAACATTTTTCATGAAAGCAAACATTTTTTTTATCCTTTACATTTTCAAATCTGTTTCCCCCCCCCAAAAAAATCAGAGGCACAGAGTAGAAAATAAAGCTGAAACAGACAGGAAAAGTGCTGCCAAACTGTGGTCTAAAAAGTGCAGAGGCCTGTGGCGCTGTGGAGAGAGGTGTGTGGGCTCTGATGTCAGCGCGGGCCCCGAGCCTGTGTGTGAGAGGTGTTAATGGGCCCACGCAGGGCCACAGCTGAGCACTGTGCTCAGTCTCGGCTGGTGCGCTCAAGGTCGAGGATTATGCCACGTCCTGTGACCAAACAGATGCTTCTGACAAAACACATCACACCAATAGAGACTCCTCCCCTCCCGCTGTGGGGCCTCATTCAGAGCCAAGATGGAGGAGAACAGCCACTCTTTTCAAAGTCTCCCACTTACATCTACACACACACGCACACGCACACACACACACACACACACACACACACACACACACACACACACACACACACACACACACACACACACACACACTCATCCCAATCAATACGGCACGCTGATAAAGGCGGGAGAACAGCCGGCCTCTGGCGAGCAACAAGAGCCTCAGGCCAGCCATGGGCTATTCTTTACACACACAAACTGATGAAACACACTTATGACCCCTGTAAATTACACAAAATACTGAAGCTCTAAAGTGACTTTAGGTGGTAGCGCAATAGCGTAGTGGGTAGCGCTGTCAACTCACAGCAAGTAAGTCGCTGGTTCGAACCCCGGCAGGGTCAGTTGGCAATTCTGTGTGGAGTTTGCATGTTCTCAAGCTCATTGAGGTCAAGTGTCATTTTGAGCCCCACAGATTTTTAATGTATGTGGAAAAATATATATTTGTAAGTACATTTAAAAGAAACCATATGCTACAAATTCAGTTATCAAAGTCAAACTTATCTTCTGCACTTGTTTGAAAATTGTGATCATTGCAGTTGGGGCACCATTGACTTTCATTGTCAAAAACAGTCAAAATATACTTCCAGTGTTGGGCAGTAGCACCGCTACAAGTGACGCTACTAGCTTAACTACATTTCTCAGTAGCGTGACGAGGCATCACTACTTTCTAAATCAAATAGCTTTTAGATTTTTCAGAAATGCTTGATGGAAAGATGACAGTAGAGGAATTATTTCGAAAGCAGGACCATCCAAGTACATGTCTTCAAGATAATTTTGATGCTGTGCTCTTGTTAGAGTTGAGCTGGTTTTACATTTATTCACTGTTAGTTCTGCAAACGCACTTAGATGAAAAAAAAAATTATATAGTAGTATAATGTTAATACAGTATTTAAAATATTTAAAACACTACAGTGTTTTGCGCAATGAACCGCCAACTTATCCAGCATATGTTTTACACAGCGGATGCCCTTCCAGCAGCAACCCATCACTGGGAAACACCCATACACTCTCATTTACACACATACACTATGGACAATTTAACTTACCCAATTCACCTGTACTGCATGTCTTTGGACTTGTGGGGGAAACCAGAGCACCTGGAGGAAACCCACGCGATCGCAAGGAGAACATGCAAACTCCTCACAGAAATGCCAACTGACCCAGCCGAGGCTCGAACCAGTGACCTTCTTGCTGTGAGGCGAGAGCACTACCCACTGCGCCACCACGTCGTTACCTTATATTGTTACCTTATATTGTTTTATATCTATATATATATCTATATATATCTATATATATATATATATATATATATATATATATATATATATATATATATATATATATATATATATATATATATATAATGTTAATTATTATTAGTTACTAATAATAATATATTACGTATTAGAATTGATTAACAGTTATAAATACTATATGCCCCCCCCCCCTTTTCTATAAATGTACTGTATGTTGTACTTTAAATGTGCAACACCTGATTTCTGGAATTTTTTTGATTTTGCTGTCTAGTAAAACGTGTTTCTATTAGGAACAGCATATTAGTTGCAGTAAATAACTGAACATAACAGTTATGCCTCATGTTTCATTGGCAGTTTTATTGATCACTAAGATATGATTTACTTGGATTGAAGTTGCTTTGATTTAAAACTGAAAAAAAAAAAAAAGTAAAGTAGCTAAGCTTTTAGCTTAGCTTGCTACATTTCCCAGGGGGTAGATTTAGTGTAGTTAAGCTACATTTTAAGTAGACTAACTAATAGCTTAGCTTACTACATTTCCCGAGTAGCTTGCCCAACACTGTATACTTCATAAACCTTATTCTGAAAATTTAAGTGACAGTAATGATGACAGAACTGTAATTTTCAGGTGATTTGCAGATTCAAATAAAAATGAATCTGCAAATCTAATAAAAATGTGTAATAAAAATATTTAAAAACAATGAAATTTGTAGAAATTTTACCTGCAAATTCTCAGTAATCATTCCTAGCACACATTTCAAGGCTGTACAAGCAGGAACACCAAAGATGCTTTGTAATGTAACTTTTCCTCTAACCAGTACAAGGTAACCACTAAAATAAGGCCATTTCAGTTTCTTTCTTTCTTTTATTTTCCTTTTTTTGGGGGGCCACAGTGTTCCCGCAGGGATCTGTGGTGATGCAGGCCACAATGGAGCACGGACAGACCCAGGGGAGGTGTGCTGTGATGGGGTAGGGTGAGAGCAGATGTATAGATGTGGTATACCCAAATGACAAGCCCGTTGGACCCTTGGCAAGCCGCAATTAATGACCCATGCACACATTACAGGATGAAAAATGCCCACTGTCCAAGCGGTGCGGCTCTGTTTGGCAGCTGGAATTCTTCATTACTCCAGCTCTGCCATGTGCAGGAAGGGCTGGCAGACATACAGCAACAAACACACACTGCAGAAAACACATAAACCTGCCATAAGCCAGGCCTATTAACAGAGCTTTTTAAAGCCAGAGTTGGTCATGTATTTATACTTGGAGGATTCTGAGATTTACTTTTCAAATTCATTGAACTTGAATTTACATATCACACGGTGCAAAATGTAATTATTGTAAATTCTTTAGATTCACGTAATTCTGTGATTAGTGTTCTTGCTTATAGATTTTTTTTGTAATAATTTTAATGCAAAAAGATAAGTTTTATCATTGATAGGTTTTGTGATTGGTTATTTATTTAATCATTGCTATTGTTAGTTTTTTTCCCCCTGCGAAATAAGGAAAACATTTATAATTTGACTTGGGCTTTCCTGACAGAATTAATCCTAAATTATAATTACTACGAGGTTTATATACTGTACATCTAAAAGATAAATGTATTTTAGCCTAGTATATGAAACAGCTTTTAGATTAGCATAAAGCTAAATGATTACGATCATTAGGCCTATTTCTGCTACTTAAAGGTGCTCTATGTAAGTTTTTGTATCTTCTAAAGCATAAAAATACCAAAATATGTTTGCAGATACTTAAGAAACAGGCCAAGTGAACTAACAATGCTAAAGTCAATTATTCTGCTTTAATAATGTTTTCTGTGCCGGAATGCTGTCTTTGGTTTGGTATTTAACTCGCCCGAAGCCAGTTTAGACTATTATATTTCAGCCTCTGGGTTCCCTTGTTGGAAAAACACGTATTTGATTCATTCATTCAGTAAGACTCTGAAAGCTTATGCTCGTGGCCGAAATATTGCCTCCTGTGGACAGTAGCGGACTAGGAAATGAGACGCAGATTCAGAGTTCCACATAATAAGCAAATACTATAAATATTACGAACGTAAAAATTAGGTGAGCAGATTACATTGTAACCCTGTGTCCTAACAACACGCTACGTGACAAAATACACAGTGATGAGCAATTTGGTTGTTTGCACCAGACGAAGCACGACAGAAATTTAAATACAGCAAATACATATGAACTCTCTTTAACATTATTAAATGTACATGCTGAATCACTCATGTATTTAGTTCTATAGTTCAATTTTAAACGGTTTATTTTATTTTATTTTCAAGAACTGATGTGCTGCTGCTTTCAGTAGTATGGCAATAAATGGCAGTTAAATAGCATTTAAACTCACATTGTTAGCATTTAACACTGAATAAAGCACATGAGATTTACCTGAGGTCAAAGGCGAACTGGGACAAAAATTCAGCCCTGGCACTGTAGCCACACCAGCCCACATTACCACACAGACACAGCTCCATTCACTGACACGCACACTCACTACTTATATTGGTGTACAGATGGTGAGATAATATAAGCAGTACCATTTGTAATAGATATTTAAACATTTAATGTATGCGACTGGAACAAAAACAACCCGTTTATAACAAATGTATACATACATTCATTCCTTCATTTTCTTTTCGGCTTAGTCCCTTTATTAATCTGTGGTCGCCACAGCGGAATGAACCACCAACTTATCCAGCATATGTTTCACGCAGCGGATGCCCTTCCAGCCACAACCCATCTCTGGGAAACATCCATACACACACATTCACACTATGGACAATTTAGCCTACCCAATTCACCGCATGTCTTTGGACTGTGGGGGAAACTGGAGCACCCGGAGGAACCCACGCGAACGCAGGGAGAACATGCATATTTCACATAGAAACGCCAACTGTCTCAGCCGAGGCTCGAACCAGCGACCTTCTTTCTGTGAGGCAACAGCACTACCTACTGCGCCACTGCATCGCCCCACTTTCATGGTTTTATAAAATGAATTTATTTTTACCTAACTGTTATGAAGCGGACAGGAGACAGAGGTAAGGAAACGTTAGGGTGTTTATTAAATGACAACAAGGAGCACATGAAGGATAGCCAGGAGGATCAGGAATGATGTTGGGGTCTTTTCCTCCGTGGCTGGGTAACAGGAATACACGAGGATGGACAGCACACACCAGATACAGCTGACAGAGGATGACACAGACTTGGAAGGACTGGAAGACAGGACGATTCGGGAGGACCAGGAAGACTAGGAGGAATACAAAGAGAACAGGTAAGTAAATCGTTTGTTTTAGCTGAGGATGACTACGCTGAGTGGTCGCTCAGTTGTCCGCTTTCGTCGAGACGAGCCCGGACAATGAGCGACTGGAGTGCTGTGCTTTTATCTGGTGCTCGTGAATGTGATGCAGCTGTGTGCTCATTAGAAGTCAGGTGATGGTGATCTTCGTGAGTGGGGGTCGTGAGAGCCTGACCAATCCATGACAGTACCCCCCTCCCCAGGGCCCGCTCCTGAGGGCCGACACCTCCGACGCCGTGGTGGTCTCCCTCTGCCTCTAGGCGCTGGGAACTCAGGGTGGCTCTCATGAAACTCCACCATGAGACTAGGATCGAGAATATCAGCTCTGGGAACCCATGTCCTTTCTTCGGGGCCGTACCCTTCCCAGTCCACCAGGTACTCCAACTGGCCACCACGACGTCGGGAACGCAAGATCTCCTTCACTGCGTAGACGGCTCCTTCTTCTAGGAGCAGTGGAGGAGGGGGTTCCTCTTCGTGGTCAGGCTCTGTGGAGGGAAGAACAGGATCGTGATAGGGTTTCAGGAGTGATACGTGGAATGTAGGGTGAATACGGTAGTGAGAGGGTAATTGTAGTTTGTAGGTGACGGGGTTAACCTGTTCCACGATGGTGAAGGGACCAACAAATCGGGGACTTAACTTGCGAGAGGGCAGTCGCATGCGTATGTCCCGGGTGGATAGCCACACCTTTTGTCCGGGTGTGTATCTGGGTTCTTCAGACCTTCTCCTATCGGCGGTTACCTTGCTTCGACGGACTGCCCTCTGCAGATGTTGATGAGCCTCGTCCCAGACTCTCTCGCTCTCCCGGAACCAGTGATCCACTGCGGGGACATCAGATGGTTCGCCATCCCAGGGAAAGAGCGGTGGTTGGAAGCCCAGGACGCACTGGAATGGCGTGAGTCCGGTGGAGGGTTGCCGCAGTGAATTTTGGGCATATTCTGCCCAGCCCAAATACTGGCTCCAGGAGTTCTGGTGACCACTGCAGAAGGTCCTCAGGAACCGTCCCACCTCCTGAATCTTCCTCTCTGTCTGCCCGTTGGTTTGGGGATGATATCCAGAAGAGAGGCTGACGGCCACACCTAGGAGCTTGAAGAAGGCTTTCCATAGACGTGAGATGAACTGTGGACCTCTGTCCGACACAATATCTTCTGGAATACCAAATGACCTGAAGACTTGATTAAAGATATTGTCGGCAGTTTCAAAGGCTGTGGGAAGACCTTTCAGAGGGATTAGTTTGACAAACTTTGAGAATCTATCTACTATGACTAGAATACAGGTATTACCTTCTGACGAAGGGAGGTCAGTGATAAAGTCCACTCCTAGGTGTGACCAGGGACGGTTCGGAATCGGCAAGGGATGGAGCTTTCCAGCGGGTAGATGACGTGGGCTCTTGGATTGGGCACAGTCCTTACAGCCCTGAACATATTGCCTCACATCCCTAGCCATGTTTGGCCACCAGAATCGTTGGGATACTAGCGAGAGAGTATTGTTGATCCCTGGATGTCCAGTGCCTAGCGAGGTATGTAAGGAGTGGATCAGATCTACCCGGTGTTCAGGTGGTATGAACTGCCGATGAGGAGGGCATCCCGGCGGAGCAGGGGCTTCCGGAGTGGCAACGACTGGAGGAGCGTTCCAGGTGATCGGACAAATGGAGATGTGTTCGGGAAGAATCTTCGTTGGGAGTTCTTCATGATCGTGATGCTCGTGTAAACGAGAGAGAGCGTCTGCTCTTAGATTCTTGGGTCCTGGACGATAGGAAATGGAGAAATCAAAACGTGAGAAGAAAAGTGACCATCTGGCTTGACGTGGACATAGTCTCTTGGCCTCTTTGATGTATTGGAGGTTTTTGTGATCTGTGATCACCTGGAACGGATGTTTGGCTCCCTCCAACCAGTGACGCCACTCCTCCAAGGCTAGCTTGATTGCTAGAAGCTCCCTGTCTCCTATGCTGTAATTCTGCTCCGCCGGGCTCAACTTCCGAGAGAAATAGGCACAGGGATGCAGTCGGGGCGGTGTATCATGATGTTGAGATAATACTGCCCCGACGCCGGTGGTGGATGCGTCCACTTCCACCACGAAAGGAAGATTTGGGTCAGGATGAGTCAGGAGTGGGGCCCTTGTGAACTCCTTCTTAAGAAGGCGGAAGGCTGCGGCTGCTTCTTTGGTCCACTCCAGTCCTTTGGGTTTACCCTTGAGGAGATTAGTGAGAGGTGATGTAATCCTGCTGTAGTCCTTGATAAACCGTCTATAAAAGTTAGCAAACCCAAGAAACCTCTGGAGCTCCTTAATGGAAGTGGGTTCTGACCAGGATAGAACAGCCTCAATTTTCTTCCCATCCATACGTATACCGGTTTGGTCAATGATGTATCCCAAGAAATGAATCGACTTCTGGTGGAATGAGCATTTCTCCGCTTTGAGGTAGAGGTGATGTTCTCTCAATGTGTGTAGGACCTCCGCAACGTGTTGGCGATGTTCGGCCTCACTCCGGGAGTAAATGAGGATGTCATCTATGTACACTATTACACAGTGGTGAAGAAACTCCCGGAGGACTTCATGAATGAAGTTTTGGAATACGGAGGGGGCGTTGACCAGACCGTAAGGCATGACCTCATATTCATAGTGGCCAGTAGGGGTCACGAATGCTGTCTTCCATTGGTCCCCCTCACGTATTCTTATCAGATTATACGCGCTGCGGAGGTCCAATTTAGTGAAGACTTTAGCTTCTCGGAGCTGTTCCAAAGCGGCTGGTACCAGAGGAAGGGGATATCGGTATTTCACTGTACCGTTATTTAGGACCCTGTAGTCGATGCATGGACGCAGCCCTCCGTCCTTCTTGGCCACAAAGAAGAAGCTTGAGGCGGCTGGTGATTTTGAGTGACGTATGTACCCCTGACTCAGAGCCTCCCTTATGTAATCTTCCATTGCCTGATTCTCTGGAAGCGAGAGCGGGTAGATCCTACCTCTTGGCAACTGGGCATCTGGAACTAGGTCGATCGCGCAGTCCCATGGCCGATGCGGCGGTAGCTGGGAAGCTCTCTTGGGGCAGAAGACATCATGAAAGGAGCTGTACTCCTTAGGAATGTGGATAGACTGCTTCTCAGGAGGGCTCTCGACCGATGTTGCAAACAAAGAAATGGGGTTCCGACCTTGAAGAGGGAGATTTGGAAAACAGGCAGGTGTACATCCAGATCCCCATTTCTTTATCTCTCCTGTGCCCCAAGAGATGATGGGATCGTGCTTCACCAGCCACGGGCGCCCTAGAATGATGTCCATATTTGCACCCTCCAGAACCAGAAATTGAATCCTCTCTTGATGTAACAACCCCACTTGAAGAAGGATGTCTTCGCATTGTCGATGGATACGGGTCGAAGATCGAGTGCACTGGGTTATCGGTTGTATCTGGTATATATGCGAGGACGCCTCAGTACGGAGGTGGAGTTGACGACAGAGGGATTGGGAGATGAAGTTCCCTGCTGACCCGGAGTCGATGAGGGCTGTGACAAGGAGAGAAATAGAGGCAGTAGTTATTTGTACGATGGTAGTAAGTGGTTTACATTGTTCAATATTCGTACTGAATACACTCACTGAAGTCCGAATGGGACGAAGGGGACACTCCATACGGGTGTGTCCACTGACACCGCAGTATAGACACAGACCCCGGGTCAGCCTCCTCTGTCGTTCCGCTGATGTCAGTCTTCCAGACTCTATTATCATGGGTTCTGGTTCTGGAGAGGCTGTTGACTCAGGCGATTGGAGGAGTGCAGACGAGGGGGTGATGGTGTCCTGTTGATAGGAACGGAGACGATCGGAACATCGGAGAGAATGTTGGATGAATCTCTCCAGACCCATTGTATCATCTAATGTGGCCAGTTGGATTCGGAGAGTGGGTTCCAAGCCGAGCCGGTACGTGGTCAACAACGATCTCTCATTCCATCCACTTGCAGCTGCTAGAGTGCGAAACCGGAGAGCATATTCCTGTGTAGATAGCGTACCTTGCTTTAGATGATACAGCTGCTCTCCAGCGGCTACTTCCCCATCAGAACGTCCAAACACCTCTTTGAAATACTCCGTGAAGGTAGTGATGGAATTCATGACCGGCCCGGCTTGGTTCCAGATCGTCTCAGCCCATTTAAGTGCAGGTCCAGAGAGTAGAGATACGATGTAGGCGATCTTCGACTTATCTGTGGGATATAGAGAAGGTTGCATTTCGAATATGAGGGAACATTGTAACAGAAAACCATTGCACTCCCCCGCTCCGCCTGAGTAGGGCGCTGGTCGGGCCATGGGACTGGAAGGAAGGGCCGAAGAAGAAACTGTGGAGGCGGAAGTGCTCGGTGCTGGTGGTGCGTTGGAAAGTGGAGCTGGTGGCTGTAGAATCCGCTTCAACTGGTCCACCAGCTCTTGAAGGTGATCGGGGGTGCTCATGTTGTCGTCGTTATGGGTCCGGGCTTCTGTTATGAAGCGGACAGGAGACAGAGGTAAGGAAACGTTAGGGTGTTTATTAAATGACAACAAGGAGCACATGAAGGATAGCCAGGAGGATCAGGAATGATGTTGGGGTCTTTTCCTCCGTGGCTGGGTAACAGGAATACACGAGGATGGACAGCACACACCAGATACAGCTGACAGAGGATGACACAGACTTGGAAGGACTGGAAGACAGGACGATTCGGGAGGACCAGGAAGACTAGGAGGAATACAAAGAGAACAGGTAAGTAAATCGTTTGTTTTAGCTGAGGATGACTACGCTGAGTGGTCGCTCAGTTGTCCGCTTTCGTCGAGACGAGCCCGGACAATGAGCGACTGGAGTGCTGTGCTTTTATCTGGTGCTCGTGAATGTGATGCAGCTGTGTGCTCATTAGAAGTCAGGTGATGGTGATCTTCGTGAGTGGGGGTCGTGAGAGCCTGACCAATCCATGACACTAACTATCCCAGCAACTCCCATTTGAATCATTGAGCGATTCATTTGTTTCCAAACCCCTCCTTAGCGCGAAGCTAATCTGCGCTGATTAGACCGATTACAGCCTGTTGTGATTGGTCGACAGCGCTCAGCACGAGACATCGCCAACATTGGTATAGGATCCGATCGCAGCGGACGGCCGAAACACGCTTCATAGTAAAACTTACTCAACAGTGTTATTCAGACACCTTCCCAGTTACAGTTAAACACCAGCATATTGCTCCATTCTTAACTATGATACACATTCAGTATTAATCCACACAGCAGCAAAAGCTAAACTATTTTGAACCTTGACTTCTGCATGTGTGTAGCAACAGCTGACGGTGGCCATAGCAACAACAAACGGTAGTAGAACACGAGCTCACAAACGCATCTAAATCCGTGAACAAAGCGACACGCGTTGCGTTTCAACGTGACATTAGACGCGATATGAGAATCTAAAGAGTTAACCTGATACAGTTCAATCGGTTACAAGTAACAAAACATAATTAAATACATCGTTTGCAAGCTAGAGAAAACAAGGAGACAAGCTATTTACTTACACTTATGAAATGTGTTGTGGGCCAGGTCTGATTTCATTAATAATCTTTCATTTTGGAGCTTTTCTCCCTTCTCAGCAGTAACTTAGATCCTTTCTATTTGCAATCATTGCTGTGGCACCTCTTGCATGAAGTGTTATATGTTCTCAGGGCTTACCTGTACTCTGCTTTGCCCAAAGATCACATCCCCAGGCAGGGGGTTGTAGCGCTCACCAGAGCTCCTCCTCAGCTGCAGCAGGCTGCCTTTGTGCCTAATAAACTGGCCTTATTTTGCACGCACCCCTGGGGTATTGTCTGTCCATTTGTTTCACAAGTCTCATACATCAGTAGTCTTTTCTGATCCTTCCTTTAACAAACGAATGAATCGCCCATTCCCTCACACTTCCAATAATTTCCAGGTAAGCACAGCATCTTCATGACTTATGACTTCAGGATCTGTTTGTATTTGCTGCTGGGTTAGAGGGCGGGGCCACTAACAATAGTTTTAAAAACTGTCCACTTTCAGATTTAAGCCTTAGCTGGATATTTCACCTCACTTAGAGCTGTGTTACACACTACTTGGAATGTAATTTTCAAAAACCCACAATAGGGGCTCTTTAAGTTACATTGCATCTACATGCCAACTAATTCTCACTAGACTATTAGTAGACTGTTAGGTTGGGGTTATGGTAGGGTTAGGGTAAGTTGACATGTAATTGCAAAGTTTCTTATAATCAGTTAAATGTCTGTTGAAGGACCATATCAACATATTAAGCTGACAGTCTACTAATACTCAAATGGACCATCAAAATAAAGTGCTACCAAACATTTTATGCAAAAAAAAAATGTTAAAGAAGGAGCATATTTTAATAGCTTTTTTATTTTTAGACTTAGAAATGCCTTTTACAATCTCCTTTTCCAGCAACACGAAGAGAGGTTTGCTTTTTGCAAACTTGTGTATGCAAAATTTACATAATAACAGAATAAAGTTTATAATAAAACCAGCATCTTTTAAAGAGCTATCCTTAACATAATAACCCAAAATCACATTTATGAGATGAGGAAAATGTTTTTAAAAATATTATGAGCGATAAAAGCTTCATTATCAATCCAAAAATGTTGAGTTTATTGGCTAGACGAGAATAAATGTGAAATAGTTTCCTTAAAGCATTCACAAAATCTGCATTTTAACTCAAAATCAATTTGACATATTTGTAGAAATATTTTTGTAAGATAAACTCTATGAATTAATTTAAATGATATTTCTTTAGCCTTATTTGTAAATAGCTAGATGAGTGTTTGATGATGGGTCGCCCTCACCTATGCCAGACCTGCGGACATGAAATCACCAACAACAGAGCTCATAGTGCCAAACCCTTCTGACCTAGAGAGTAAATAACCCAATCGATCGCATTACTGTGAGGCCAAATCTGTGACGAATTCCTCTTCTAAATGTTTCCATTTAATCAAACGCAACACCCAGCTCTCAATGCTAAGTCACTGTGCATCCTACAAAACGTATGTCACACATTTATGGGCTACAAAAGGATGTAATGTAAAATAGTTGAATGTGAATGCGTATTATCAATCTCTTTAAAAAATAAATAAATAGGCACATAATCTGAAGATCTAAATTGAATACAGTGTGTAACTGCATGAAAAATCACATTAAAAGAGCAGGCTTATCTTATCATCGCCATCTCCTATATCAGGAGATATTGCGTTATAAACAGGCGCATGCTGAGCCACCACTGTTCAGGAATGTTCCCCGTGAAATTCAAGGCTCTTCAGGAAGACGCCAATCACATTCTCAGCATCAACAATAAACTTTTAAAGGCCCAGCTGCTCCTGGTGTTAATTGGCATTTATAAAGTTAACAGATCCTTTTTATTAAGTGACCAATTATCTGATTAGAGGATACTTTAATTACCAAATTGTGAAAGAGTTGATGAAAAATGTGTGCAATTTGTTTAAAACTTACTGTTCGGGTCCCTTACAACATGATTTAACAAGAAAAGATAATTACAAGTAAATTATCTTTCTAGGGACACATCTTATTAAAAGTTAACTAGTTCTCGATGACAATTATTAAGACCTTAATTAAATATAAATGATTGTTTGGCAACTGAATCCATCTCAGGATATCAGGATTTTAACTTTGTATTCTGAAAACAGACAGTGGGCTATGATTATGCAGGTTTAATATAAATGCTTTGGGACTTCACTGGTATATTAAAATAAAGAAATATAAAAAAAGAGCACAATGTTGCAAATATGCCTTGTTATTTTACAAGCCACTTTAGCACTAATAATTTACAAGGTACAAACTATATTTAGAGTATATCAGAGGCAAAAACTATCTAAAAATTTCTTCATATATGTGCAGTTTTCTCCAACCCAGGCTCATTCTGAAAACGTACCGCTATATACATTTCTGGAGAGCACCAAATACATCCCACGAGCTACGTTTTTTTGCAGTTTTTGTTTTCGCGAATCCTGTGTATGCTTTTTAAGATCTCAGATTTCTCTCGCAAGTGCCATTCGCGTCTCCTGTTCTCGCATAAATCCACCAGAGGCCGCTGTTGACTGACTGACTGACTGACTGATTGACTGACCCACCCTCCTCCTTCGCTAAACCCAACCAATAGTATTTTCAAAAGCACAGATTGACCTGCCCACCCACTTCCCTAAAGCCAACTGACAGTTTTCAAAAGCAATTCAGAAAAAGAAAAGCCCTCGCCTGATTTTTACCACATTTTCAGATTTTTATCACATTCTCACCCTGTTATTCAGTTGTTTATTTTATTTTTTGGCTTCTGTTTTTGTCTAATGTGCTTATGTTCTTTGCCAGACTCAAACCTAGTCATTGTGGTCAACTCCTCTCAGTATCTTAAGTCCGTCGACGTATATGGCGAGCTAACTGGACAAACTGGTAACAGCAGGAAAGCCATCCATACTGAGGTAAGCGGTCAGCGGTCAGCTGGTAAACCACGAAAAGAAACAGCGTCATACCGCCCCATAGCTTTGGTTAAAAAGACAAAATACAGCCATACAGTACGTACTTCTGGCTACATAATTTGCGATCTCTAGAAACTTATATAGGGCTACGTTTTCAGAATGAGCCCATGTTGTTTATCTCAGCCTCCTATGATAATATCCAGTTATTTCACATTAATGGCAATAAAAAATATTTATAAACTATTTATTATGATTAAGATTCATTTAGCATCTATTACTACTTAGTTTTAACATTTCAGTTGATTTGTTAGTATTTCGATTTATTATTATACCACAATATATAAACCACAACAATGCTTTTTTTTGTAAGAAAATCTTTTTCTTACAAAGGGCCTCCAAAGTGTTATGCAAAAAAACAAAAACAAAAAAAACAAACAAACAACCAAAACCCCTAATGAAAATTTGTGTACAGTAAATGTTTCCTTACAATATCTAATAGCCTTTAGGTGGGCGTGGTGTACAACAGAAAGTTTCAGTAAGTCATTCTCGCTCGAGGAGATTTCACATATCATATGAGAAGCACTTCTCACAAAACAGATGCTTTATACACATAAAAACTTGTGTATAAATTATCATTATTATAAATTTAAATTATTTCATAATAATTTTCATTATTATTATTTTTCTATGAACATAATTTGATTATAACTGCAGATCAATGATAGTACAAAATAGCCTACTGTAACTTCTGCAATTATATGAAATAAATAAATAAATGCAACATATTTGAACACATACAGACCCTTACAGTCTCCGATATGTTACCAATTACAGAAAAACTACACACAGCATACATTAAGTCCTTATTTGGGTTCATAACCAACACAAAATATACCCAAAGTCAGTGCAAACCTCTCATCTGTGTCTTTAATCTTCACCAGCACATGTAACCTCTGTTAAAAAGTAATTCCGTCATTCCCAGTTCATAATAGTCCAAAAGGTGATGATAATAGTTAAACATGGCAGTTTGCTCATGTTTTAGGTTGCTGAAAGCATCATTTTCTCCTTTGTTTTTTTCTGGCCTCCTTTTTTTTTTACGCTTCACTCTCATGTTTGTCCATTTCTGAAAGGATCGGACATCAGAAGCACTTATTTCATTATTATCATCAGCTCAAAAAGTTCATTATTTGAAATATAGACGCATGGCGAGCCCTCTGGAGTAAGTGAAACCGCTCACACTTTTAGACGGCCTCGTAAAACAAAAACAGGACATGGTAGATTTTGTTCTTCTTGGCATTTTTCGGCTGTTCATCAAGACAACGACAAGGTTTGTTTGAGGTCGGCTCGTTATTATATGTATATATTATTACGGTGTAATGTCTCGGCTGTGTATTTAAAAATGGCGGTTTCTTTGTTTTCATTCTCCTGGCTTGTGTATGCCGTTTCTCTGTAAACCAATAGCGTTCAGATGCGGGTCTAGCTCTGCCTTTTGGTAGCCTTTTGTCGTGCTAGGTACCCTTTGCAAAGGGTACCCAAAAAGTGTTATGATACGGTTTGCTTTTAGGTAACTTTTGACAGTGGAAATGGCCATAAAAGTGTACCAAAGCATACGCATGGTACCACTCAGTGGAAACAGGCCATAAAAAGCATGATTGCATAATGACATGCACAAGATAAATTATTTTTTGTCTTTAATTTCATTCAATAATCAAAGGAATCATTACATTTAATCTTTAAATTAAAATGTTATGCAATCCATTTCCTACAGTAAAAAACTAATAATAAAGTTTGCTATTATTTCTGAAAACTTGCTTTAAGTAAAAAAGAAAAACAGTAATCCGTTTCACATCTTGAACCATCATAATGCAACATGCATCCACTAAAGTTTCAAAGCATTAATTACAAGTCTTGTTATCCACTGAAACTTTAACATCTGTGTGTGTTTGTGCGTTTCATGTCAGTGAGTTCACACCGAGGGACACAGGTGGCTCAATCTCCACTGGGCTGAGGAGACAATTTGTCAAGACCCCTTGCCATGATTAACCTCCCTCCACATCAGAGCAGAGAAAAGTGGAAGAAGAGGAGGAAAGCAAGATGGAAGTGACAGAGAAGGAAGATGAGAAAAAGGTGAAGAGAGAGGAAGAGCGACAAGCAAGAAGAGGAAGATTTAGGGAGGGGTGAGGGGAACGGGAGGACACGCTGCTGATGCCTCAGCGAGCGGGTCATCTCACTCTCACATTTATCCCTCAGAGTTTCTCATCCGGATCCTTTCCCAGGACACATCCCACACCTCACCGAACGGGAGAAGCCTATGAGCACGACCGAAGCAACCTCCCGACTATGAAGTTCCCAGAAACGGCCCTCTTTATCAGGTGAAAACACATTCATCAAAGCCTTCGTCGAGCGTTTGAACGAGCGGTTATCCGAGCGTTGCCTTACCAAAGTCCTTTTAACCATCGGTCTGTTTGTTTATTTTTCCAAGATAGGGGTCCTCCATTGATCTGGATGGACCCTCCCTACCTCAAAGAGCAATAACCAGCAATAAAACAAGCTTCAAAATGTATATAAGCCAAGTAATGGAGAGGGGAGGAGGGAAGGTTCTTGGCTTGTTCAAATTCACAGAGGCTTATAAAAAAGGATAAAGCATGTGGCACTGGCAGTGTTTGGAGAGTTTAACAAATATCTTTGCCCCTCCGCCCTTGTCTTCCCTCCTCCCTCTTCCCAGGATGTACATGGAGAGTGAGCAGCGTGGATTAGAGTGTCAGTGCACTAGAGCAGAGATGTGGAGGTGGAGGGGGGGAGAACGGGAGGTGGAAATAGAAAGGACACTGGCCCAGGCCCCGTCAGTCCATTAAGCAGGGTGTCTAACATCCCATTTCCCTTGCACTTCCTCCCTCCTAATCCCTTTATGCGAAACTCACTCAAGAGTAAGCATGTGTGAAATTGAGGACTTTCTAATACACATTGCGTGGCCCAGCTTGGCCCCTGCGGCTAGAAGGGCATTGCTGGGGTGGCTTTATAAAACTGTGGCAAGCAGAATTATATCATAATCAACAGTGACTTCTCCCGCTATGACTTTCAATGGCATTGACATCCACACCAGGGCATATCGGCCAATGTGCATTAAGACATGGAGAGCTGAGCATAAGGGGGACGGGTCACATTTACTGGAGCCTGTCCTCAAACCTTTAGAACTCGCTATCTGGTGAATGATGTGTACTGACCAAACCAATCGAATGAACTCATAGTTCTTTAATCAGAATTATTCACAGACATCATCCATGCGTGCTCCACCTTTGCAGGATAAGTGAGCTTACTCACCATTGTTGAGCACCACCAAGAAACGGACAGAGGAAATATTTAAAAAATATTTTTAAGAATAGAATGATTAGGTAGGTCAGTAGTTTAGTAAAAGTAAAAAGAAACAAATATAATAAAGAGAAAACAACATGGGCTCATTCTGAAAACATAGCCCTATATTCAATTACTGGAGATCGCAAATTATGCAGCCAGAAGTACGCATGGCTGCATATCGTCTTTAAAATGGACGCTACGAGATGGTATGATGCCGTTCCTTTTCGTGCTTACCAGCTGACTGCTTACCTCCGTGTGGACGGTCTTCCTGTTGTTACCAGTTTGTCTAGTTAGCTTGCTATTTACGTCGGTGGACTTGAGACATAGAGAGGAGTTGACCACGACGACAGGGTTTGAGTCCTGCAAAGAACGGTTTCAGAAAGCAGGTGAGACAAAACTAGAAGTTAAAAAATTTAATGAACAAGTAAATAACAGGGTGAGAATGTGGTAAAATATGAAAACATGGTAAAAAATCAGGCGAGCGCTTGTCTTTTTTTAATTGCTTTTTAAAACTGTCGGGTGGGTTTAGGGAAAGTTGGTGAATCAATTGGTGCTTTTGAAAACACTATTGATTGGGTTTAGGGAAGGAAGAGGGTGGGTCAGTCAATCAATCAGTCAGTCAGTCAGTCAGTCAGTCAGTCGATAGTGGTCTTTGGTGGATTTATGCAAGAGCAGTAGATGCGAATGGCACTCACGAGAGAAATTTGAGATCTCAAACAGCATACACAGCAGCCTCTGGTGGATTCACAAAAACAAAGTGCGAAAAATGTAGCTCCTGGGATGTGTTTGGCGCTCTCCAGAAATGTATATATCAGTACATTTTTAGAAGGAGCCTGGGTTGAGAGAAAAGGTTTGATCGATGGATGGACATAATGATTGATAGAACAATAGAATGTTAGAAAAACACACGGATGTATAAATAGATGAATGTTCAAAATGGTAGATAGAACAATGATGGATGGATTGTTGGGCGGAATGATAGAATGATGGACAGAAGGAGAGATGAAAGATGGATGGATTGAATAACTGATTGATAGAACAGTAGACAGAACTATAGACAGATTTTTCCTAAACCTCCAACTCAAAACATCCACAAAACTACTCAGCACTCCACTGTGATTTTCCCTGCCATGGAACCATCCTGGCACAAGCTTCATTTATAATATCTGTCTTTACTTGACCAGTTCCACTCCCTCATAATGGTTCTTTGCACAGCCACTCGACGACAGCAGAGTCCTCCATTGATATTTGTTCTTCAATTTGTGTCACGAGTGCATATTATTACTGGATCTCTGCTTTTCACATCTCCAAGTGTTCATAATGCATGTGCCTCTCCACATGAGGACCATTGCGAACACTCTCCATTGTTTGCGGAATACAACATGACTCCCCCCACTGTGTGGTAATATGGCTATTTGCTCAGTCAATTTGCTGTTCCCAGCATCCAAGCACATGCAAATACATTGGCTGATGTGTGCCGGGCGACAACAGTTTGTGTTACAACAGCTTGCAAACTATTCCAAACAGTGCCATTTTGAGGGGCTACAATAAAAAGCAGATTCTGGAAAGCTTGTCTGGAGTGTGACCTAATGACTCTGCGAAGGCATGAGGTATAAATGAGGATCTATGCCACCTGGAGGTGTTTTGAAATTGCCTGTCATTGCCCATGCTATTACATGTAACATGCAGAGCATCATGATCACAAATGCTCAATCAACACCTAGGACTTTATTCACCCAGGTTCACATTCCCATAATCTAAATGATATGATGACTTTTTACAAGACTCATGGCACATCTTAGTTTCACTCTCCCTTTCTTTTCCACTTTTTCTCTATGTCTAGGTGTCGCTCCTGGGCCACAGCGGAAATGTGGGCAGGTAGTGGAGCGAAGCAGAAAGACATGAAGGAAATAAAGGCCAGTGGCCTGGAGTCAACCTTCCTGTCAGGACTGCGTGGCGTGAGCAACACAGCACTCATCTCCTGTGCCAATTACAGTTGTCCCAGACAACGCCACAGGACAACAGTATGAACAACAAATACACCATAGTCATAAAGGAATAGAGTGGACAACTAGCTACAGTACATGTTCATCCATATATACATAATGTTCTAAACATTCATTGTAAAACAAAAAAAAAAATTTCAAACACATCAAAATTTGCACTTTCACTTTAGAGGAGGCAAAAGTGAGAGAATATCAGTAAATAATTGAACACTACTTTCATTACTGCTTTCTATAAGGGAACAGTATTGATTTATAATGTGTAATGCAGTATTCTCAGATAGCATACGAATATGGGCCACTTTAGGCAGTTATGCGGCACTGGTGGTTTTCCTTTGGCCCAGACAAAATGAATGTGAGCCTGAAGTGGCCCACTTGTGCAATAGCAAAGGGGGGCAAAGATTCAAATTCATATATGGGCCATTTAAGGCAAAGATTTGGCACTTATGGCAAAATGTAATCTGAATGTGAGCCTAATGTGGCCCATGTGGCAAATGATAAATTTGGCCCAAATGATGGAGGACAAATGTGGGCCACAGTTGGCAAAAATGTGGCATAGTCATTTAAGGGTAATCTGGGTCTAAACCTAAAGTGGCTCACACGTGTAGGTGCAAATGTGGGGCCACTTTTGGCAAATATTTGGCACAGTAAGCTCTGGCTATTGTGGTTGTAAGACTAATGTGGCCCAGAGAAGATATGGCAAATGTGGCCCAGTTATTTTAAAACATACGTGGGCCACTTTTGGCAAATATTTGGCACAGTAAGCTCTGGCTAATGTGGATTTGAACCTATAGTAGCCCAGATATGATATGGCAAATGTAGCCCAGTTATCCTAAAACATACGTGGACCATGTAGACCCCATGTAGACAAGTCATTTGGGCTGCTGTAACTTTTAGGAACTTTGCTTGAAAAGTTTATTCATTACAGCAAACAAGCCAAGTAAAAAAACAAAAAAATGAAGTGACAGCAACCTGTGATGAAATAATATAATTGACTGATGTTCACCAATGTTTAAATCCATTGTTAAAAGTAACGTGATAACATGCTTGCACAGGCCACAGAATTTTCAAGGTTTATAAGCTAAAAAAATTCTATAGTTCAACTTCTGCTTACAGAGACATCAATAATCAGCATTGAACCTCAACAACGGTGACAATTAACAAAATGAATAAAACTTACAAACATCACAAACAGGAGACTAAAAGTGACAAAATCAACAACGTCAACATAAACAGCAGAATCAACAGTAAATAATGAAAACTGGAGCATCAATAAGCTATGGAATGTATTTATACTGCAATGCATGCTGGGATTTTTGTACACATTTTTGCCACACCCAGCAAGTGTAAGGTGTAGGCCAGATCTGGGCCAGAATAATAGCAGAATGTGGCCCAGAATAGGCTCAGTTCTGGTTCATTTGGTTGAATTCTGGCTGACATGTGGAATGTCTATGGCTTAATTGTGGCCCATATCTGGCAAACAGGAGTGGACCGCCCTATTGCCATCATTCCATACGGTATGTGGGCCGGATTTAAGTGTCTGATGTGGGCCGGATCTGGGCCAGAATAAAAGCAGAATGTGGCCCAGAATAGGCTCAGTTCTGGTTCATTTGGTTGAATTCTGGCTGACATGTGGAATGTCTATGGCTTAATTGTGGCCCATATCTGGAAAACAGGAGTGGAGCACCCTATTGCCATCATTCCATGCGGTATGTGGGCCGGATTTAATTGTCTGATGTGGGTCGGATATGGGCCAGAATAAAACCAGAATGTGGCCCAGAATAGGCTCAGTTCTGGTTCATTTGGTTGAATTCTGGCTTACATGTGGAATGTCTATGGCTTAATTGTGGCCCATATCTGGCAAACAGGAGTGGACCGCCCTATTGCCATCATTCCATGCGGTATGTGGGCCGGATTTAAGTGTCTGGTGTGGGCTGGATATGAGCCACATGAATTTTGCTATCTGGGTTATTATAAGTTATTTTCCACAACACCTTACATAGGGGTAAGCCCCTCCGTTGCAGAGTTATCCTTCAGTTCAAATCAATCACACCAGAACAAGGTAATGAAGTGATCAAGAACACTACATGCAGCTGAGTTTTTTATCAAGACTGGATCAAAACTGTGAGGACAGTGGGTCTTTCGGATGAGATGCTAAACTGAGGTCATGACTCTCTGTGGTCATTTAAAATCCCAAAATGTCCTTCAAAAAAAGAGTAGGGAGTAGGGGTATCCTGACCAAATTTGCCCACTGGTCTCTGTCTATCGTGGCCTCCTAACCTTGCCCATATCATACTTGGCTTCATCACTCTGTCTCTAATCAGCTGGTGTGTGGTGTGTGGTCTCATGCAATATGGCTGCCGTCACGTCATCCAGGTGGATGCTGCACACTGCTGATGGATGGGGAGATTCCTCCCAAAAAGTTGTAAAGCGATTTGTGTGTCCAGAAAAGTGCTAAATAAGTGTAAGGAATTATTAAAGTAAGAGTAGGACCGGGCACCCCTGACCTAGGTTTTAAGAAGTGCTTGGAAATTACAGGCAGGTGTGTTTGATTAGAGATGAAGGTAAACTCTGAAAGATATTAGCCCTTCGGGACTGGAGTTCCCACCTCTGCTCTACATGATAATAGAAACATAATAGGTGATATGTGATAACATATATGATCATTTAATGCAGAAGTCCATCAGTCAGAATGCCTTTTGGCAATAAAAAACACTGCATGAAAATCACTGTTTTTCTCTTCAGAGACCTGGGAAGGTTTGATCAGTTCCAGACCAGGCAGTCCCCTGGGATTCAACATTCACAGTCAAAGCCTGTGATAGCATCAGTGCCCCCTGTCCCTTTCCCCACACATTGCACATATTGCACATTCACACTGATACTGCTCCCAGGAGATGAGGGGATAACAGTGTCGGACCCGTGTCAGGGCTGGGGCTATAGTCCCCTTTGGCCCTGACCTGAGTGCCTCGGGAAGAGGTGGGGCTCCAGCCGTGAGCTCTGTCTGTCTGACTGCTACCACTCAACCATGGCTGTCTAAGATAAGCTTTTCTCCCCCCATTCTCCCTAAGTCCGAGTCTGACTCCTATATCTCAGCCTCTCAGACATGTCCATGATGCAGGCTTTACCCCGTCCCCCGCTTCTTCTCCATGCTGCCCCCTGCTGCACAGGTGCCAGGCCTTGCTCTATGACAGTTGCTAAGCAACATGCTTTGAGGACACCCACCTGCCTTCAGGCTTCAGTGGTCTAAATTTTGTCTTAATTGCAAATTGAGTGGGAGACGAGCGAACGCCCCCTGAATGTGAAATAGATGCTGGCGAATGTTGACGGGCTAATCAACAGACAGTGATGGGAGGCAGCCACCATGATCAGGGTAACACATACTGTGATGTCATAACCATTACAGAGTCATATCATTTACTCCATCATTCTTGACTAATACAAAAAAATCAAGGCTATTAAGGCTAAATATGATAGGGGAAGAGAATAAATCCTCTTTGTCAGAGGCAAGCATATTTCCCTTTCTCTGGCCAAAAACTCTCACACCAAATGCATGAGCCCATTTGCTGGATTCAATTACCAGCTCCTGTACCAAATCCGCAAGAGACTATGTTCCAAAGGATGCTCATTTCAGCTCCTCTCTTGCCAAATCCCAAAAGAAATCTCTTTCATTTGAACAATGCACTTTTTCCTATTTAAAAAAAAGAAAGAAAATCAATATCTGGTTTCAATATGAGGGGACAAGAATCAATATTGCCAGCCTTTGGGTTTTTTCACCGCTTGCTTTCCCTCTCCTGGCCTGTAAACAGAAACAATGGAATATGGTTATGACAGGGTCAGGGATGGCTCAGCTGATAGAGCCTATGATTAGGTTCTTGTGTTACAATCACCCCAGCGCTTTACTCTACTGATGCCTTTAACCTTTTCATGCCATGTGCAGCTCAAACAAACTCAATAGTGCTCCTTTTCTTCCCGGTCCGACCCCACCACCCCCTGCCTCAGTGTCTATGCCCAATGTGGTGGAAGCAGGATCATCAGACGGAGAATGAGGCTTGGATTTGTCACTTTCTTCTCTCTGTAATCCTTTATGAGCACGGAGCACAATGGGGCCGTTCAATGTCCTCCGGTTCTCAAGCCTCATTGGAAAGGGTTGTTTACCAGAGACATGAAATTGGAAGAGTCGCTGTACAGATAAAAAAAAAAAGGTGGCTTAGGTTGTGCAAATTCCCATCGCCTTCATTTCTGTTGTGAATCTGATGACTGTCTAATGTGAAAAACGCTGAGTCTTAAAATCCAATTTAGAGATAATGTAATGAAATTTTCCTAGATTCTCAAACCTTTCAGATAGCCTAAAACAACCCTGAAAAATCTGAAAGTGAGTTTGTCTTATTCTCTGCAACAGAATAAGGATCTTGACAATGCCAATGTCTTTTTCTGATCATAATATACATAAAACTCTCAAAGCACAGTGGCACACCTGAAGACATTTTGGACCCCATGGTGTCAATGTCTTGAAGAAAGGAATTACTAACAAATTGCTGTGGGCCTGCACATAATTTAGTGGCTGGTGGCAATTTTATGACTTGGTAATGTTCCTAATTACATGCCCGTGAAAGGCTTAATTAATTGAGGGAGGTAGGAAGAGAGAAGAACCCGGATCGAGAGCAACGAAGGAAAAAAAAGAAACTGGTGAGAGAGGAAAAGTGGTTGGTGTGTTTGTTATCGTGGTTCCACTGCATTGGGTTTTACTGCCTAAGGAGAATTTAGTGGCTCTTTATTTGCTCAAAGAAAATGCAAGCCTCCTGAAAATACGACCATCACGATCAACCCCTTGCTGATACCTAATATTCGTTCTCCCACCCTCTCTGACTTTTTCCAAAGTGGCTGTAATCATATTATTGTAAATGTTGGTGCAGTTAATTGCATCGGGAGGAAAATAGGTTCCGCTTGGTGGGTTATGGAGAATTTTATAAAGTTTGTTTTCCCATAGGAAGATTGAGTCAGTAATAGTGTTTTTGGGGGGTAGCGGGTGGGGAGGCAAAGAGGGTGTCGAGACATTCAAATACAAATGTATGATTCCACCTTCAAACTAGACAAAAGAGCTGCATGCTCGTGTCACAAATCAACTTTTAAACACAAATGCATACATAACGCTGCTACTAGCTAACAAATGCAATTGAGGGGTGGACCACAAATTGAGACCAGGATGACCAAGAAGAACCTGCTTCAGTTTTTAGAAATTCAAACGCTGTAAATGAGCAAAACACACAGATCTTTTGCTCCTCACTGGAGAGTCATCTTTTATTTTCCACGCCATTGCTGTGTGCTTCATTTATAGACGTTGTTCCCAGACACCCACCAGTATTGCCTGAAATAGGGGTTTGAGCAATTTACGATAATGTGTGCACAGATATTTTTGTTTGATGTACTAAATATCTTCACCTAGATAAACAAACCTGAAAAGGCCCACATTATAGGTACATATTTTGATCGTCCCATAAAGTAAACAGTTTAATAGAGGGATAAAAATGGTTTCAAATATAGATTGGCAGCTTCTGAAAAGGTTGACAGCTGATCAGGCAGTGTCTGTGACTTTGAAGGCAAAGTCTGTGAACAGAGGCATCTCACATTCCCGATTATGACAAACTTCAGCAACAGCAAATCTACAACAGCAGAGGAAGAGCTTTGGTGAAACCTGAGGGAATATTTAATTACTAGAATCCTAACTTCTTGGTAAACGTAGAAAAAGTTGGTCAAAATGTACAGTTCCTTTGCACAAAATGAGCATCAGGTGCAACTTTCAGATGATGTTTCATTTTCAAGCTGTCGAAAGCAATCTACTGCTGCATTCAAGGCCTCCAGGGCATTCATACTTTCGATGCATCACATACAACCTTTACAATTTTATATTTCAGTCCTGTCACATTTAAAACATATTTATTATTAATATTATTATTATTAATATAATTTTTTTTGTAAACAAAAAGCCTGACAATGTCACTGCTTTTGTTGCATGCATCAATTCATCATTTCTCACTGACAAGGCCACAATTCGGAAACTTTGGGAAAGTTTACAACTCATAATAATACTTTCAGGTGATAGTCATCTGCATCCAACTCACTGCGTTACAATTTATGCCACCATGACTTTAATGCACCATATGTTTTTTTTAGGTGTACCACTGTCAAACCTACAAACTGATACCTAGTGGTATGGATGTACTGTAGCATTATGCAAAAACAGTTCTTCATTACAATGTCTTAATTCCAAATAATGTAAACAGCATTATAGCAGATGCTAATGTAACTACAACATGGTGGATCCTGGCATAAGTTTATATATGTGATCCTGGAGTATATCAGAGTGAAAATGATTTATTTTTCTTTTGTCAATAATCAAAAGTAAATGTAAAAATAATGTTCCATGAGGATGTTTATTACAGTGCCTATAGAAAATCATTATACCGTGAGGATATTTATTACAGTGCCTACAGAAAATCATTATACCGTGAGGATATTTATTACAGTGCCTATAGAAAATCATTATACCGTGAGGATGTTTATTACAGTGCCTATAGAAAATCATTATACCGTGAGGATGTTTATTACAGTGCCTATAGAAAATCATTATACCGTGAGGATGTTTATTACAGTGCCTATAGAAAATCATTATACCGTGAGGATGTTTATTACAGTGCCTATAGAAAATCATTATACCATGAGGATGTTTATTACAGTGCCTATAGAAAATCATTATACCATGAGGATGTTTATTACAGTGCCTATAGAAAATCATTATACCGTGAGGATGTTTATTACAGTGCCTATAGAAAATCATTATACCATGAGGGTATTCATTACAGTGCCTATAGAAAATCATTATACCATGAGGATATTTATTACAGTGCCTATAGAAAATCATTATACAATGAGGATGTTCATTACAGTGCCTATAGAAAATCATTACACCCCTTTGAAATAATTACTTTATTTGTCATACGGCCTGAAATCAAATCACAATTCAAATAACTTTTCCAACCTTTGAAATGTTATTGCAGCTGTGCCTTTCTACAAATTTATCCCGAATGTCATTTGAAAGCAGGGTGTAATGCGAGTAAGGGTATAGATTTTCACAGGGTATAATGATTTTCTATAGGCACTGCAAATGTCCAACAGTAAATATATCAAAAGTGCATTTCTGCTTAGTAATGTGCATTGCTAAGCACTTCATTTTGACAATATTAAAGGGTATTTTTTCAATATTTAAATTTTTTTGAAACCTTCACATTCAGATTGTTTTCAAATAATTGTATTTTAACCAAATATTGTCCTATCCAGACACAATATACATCAATAGAAAGCTTGTTTATTTCCAAAAATTGACCCCATGACTGGATTTGTGGTCTAGTATCACATGAATAAATAGATATAGTAAGAAATATATAAATTTGAACCCTTATGTTCTCAATTCAAATCCTTGCCTCCTCACAATTCATCAAAAAAAAAAAAAAAAGCTCAGGACAGGAATGGAAGAGGGGGCAACATTCATCCTGTCTGTCAAAGCGTCTATCACACTCACTTCTAATGGCGTCTAGAGCAATCTGGTTCCAGCCCGTTATCTTATAAATTCAACACATGTTCCACATAATTCACACTAAGTGTGACAATCAAGGAAACAGGCAAGTGCGGGCTCCTTACGGCGAGATCAATGGCTCTCATTCTGCATGGTATTCATTTTTAATTCATTCTTATTTATGGCAGGTGGTTAAAGACTAAGACTGCAAGAAGGAAAACAGGGACAGCGGGATGAGACATAATGTTTTTCCAAGTTGCTCTTCATGGTCTGGCTTTAAGGAGATGATTTGGTGGAGTTCTGTTTATATATTTTTATTTTGTACAAATTTGTGATGTATAATAAGCCTGCAATACAAACAAAGAAAAGAAATACTCTCCGATTCAGGATATTTTTCTATCAAAATAAAGCTGTACCTATTTTAAATGTGTTTTAATGATGTAAGCATATTGTTTGAGCATATTGTAGAAAATTATATTGCATTTACTGTACTATACAGCTCACTACAGAAGTAAAGGCCTGAATTCACATTTTTCCAATTTATTACATTATTTTAAACAAACAAATTCACAGGATGACTTTTTTACACAATTACGCAATTGAAAAAAGATCCTGGATGATTTTGTCAGCATTCCATTTTGAAATTTTGTGTAACTCAATGTGTTACTTTTAATTTTAATAATTAATGAGGTTGATGAAGAAACATACACACATTATATAATATACAGTTGAAATCAAAATTATTAGCCCCCCTAAATTATTAGGCCCCCTGTTGATTTTTTTACCCAATTTTTGTTTAATGGAGAGAAGATTTTTTTCAACACATTTCTAAGCATAACAGTTTTAATAACTCTTTTATTTTATATTTGCCATGATGACAGTAAATAAGACTATTGGAAAAAAATATAGCTTAAAGGGACTAATAAATTTGACCTTAAAATGGTTTTGATTTTTTGTTTTCATTCTAGCCAAAATAAAACAAATAAGACTTTCTCCAGAAGAAAAGAAGATTCCTTGCTCTGTTAAACATCATTTGGGAAATATTTAAAACATAATAATTATATTTATAATAATAAATTAATAATAATA